>NW_024582739.1:175363-208345 GCF_018398535.1 Haplochromis burtoni
GGGGGGGGGCCACAAAAAAGCGAAGCAACTATCCGAAACGATAAATAAAGTCCACAGATGTAACCCTCAGCAGCCGCCCATCTACGTAACTCACCTCCTCGCTTTCATCGCTCTTCAGTAAGTTTTTTCCAACTTTAGCAAGGTCGACTGACGCCATTTTCTCCGAGCCGGGTAAAAGACTCCAAAACACCACGAATTAAGTTCACAGATCAAGGTGACAAGCTTCGGGAGTGAGTGACTGTACAGTAAAGACGTCTGTTACACCCGCATAAACTGTTGCAAAACATCTACATCCGTATACGCCCACTCAACACGAACCTCCAATCATATTCAACTGGAACTGAAAACACAACCAATCAAGGGGCGTGCTACGAGTCGCTTTCAGCACGTGCAGAGAGTACTACAAACAGCTTTTTTTCTTTCTTTCTGTTTTTTTGTAACACGGTGTAGTAGTTGTTGTTTTAAGATATCTGTTGATGCACATGTGAAGCATGTGCGGAACAATTTTAAGCTGACCCCATGCTCTGTGCCTACAGTCGTGGTAATATCTATATGTTGTGTAAGGTTCAGCACAGGTGAGCTCAAAGGTGGGATTTTATTGCATGGTCTCTGTTTACTCTCTTCGCTCGATTATATATCCATTTTATAGCTCTTTAAGTTCATCCCATGTCCCAGCCTTCTGTTTTCTATTAACTCCACAGCAAGTTGTGCCACTCCATCTGAAATCACCTCAGGCCCTGTGGGTAGTCTTTATCTGTCCTCTACCCTTGTGAACAGAGATCTCCGATGTCGTTCCTGGGATCTGCTGGAGCCACCCGCCCAGTTTGGGGGTTCCTGTCTGAGTGCTCAGATTACCACCGGGACCACTGTTGCCTTCACCCTCCACATCTTTTCGAGCTCTTCTCTCATCTCTGGTATTTCTCGAGCTTCTCATGTTTCTTCTTCCTGATGTTGCTATCACTTGGTATAGCTACATCTAGCACTATAGCCCTCTTCCTCTGCCACGTCTGATTAGATACTCATCACCAGTTTGTCCCTTTGTATCTGGAAGTCGCACAGGATCTTAACTCGGTCATTCTCAACCACCCTAGGGGGATGTGCTATTTTGACCTCCAGACTTCGAGACCATATTCGGCACAGATGTTTTTGTATACTATGCCAGACACTTGCTTATGGTGTTCCATGTATCCCCTGCTTGCTGGCATCTTGCGCCCTACTGTTATGTGCTAGATTGTCCAAAGGACATCTTTGCAGAGCCTGCACCTGGGGTCTTGGCTGATGTGGTCGACCCCACAGAGATACTTTTGACAAAGGTGGGAAAAAAAATCTGAAATGATTAAATTCCTATGTACACATTTAAGATACTGTTGTCTTCACTTTCTGCTGCTTATTTTACTGATTTTTAGAAGAAAATTGTTTCTCTACTTACTGTAGATCAGCCCAATTACACAATGTAACAAACCCTTTTTCCTCTGTATATTTCTCGGTTGCTCATGTCTTAAATGTAGAGAAAAAATATTATTCTTTTCAGAATGTTCTCTCTTGTGACCAGGACAGTAACATTTTCTATTCTTTCTACTTCATTGTGTTATGAGACATCACTGACTATGTTACTTGCTACCTTAAACAAAAAAAAATCTGTTTCTATATCAATGGGATGTGTGTAAGATGTATAATATTTGCGGTCTCTTTCTGCTCACTGCTCAGGCTGGTCAAGGCAGATGGCTGCCCCTGCCTAAGTCTGTTCTGCTGAAGGTCTTCCTGTTAAAAAAAAGTTCTTCCTTCCTGCTGTTGCCAATTATTTGCTCATTGGGTCATTGGGGGTTCTTTCTCTCTTTTAAGATCTTTAGCTTACAATATAAACCAACTTCAAACAACTGTTGCTGGGAAATGATTATATAAATAAATCAGCATTCAATCTAACCAGTTCCCCAAATAGAAACCATTTCATTAAAAAGATATCAACCTCAGTAACAATAAATTTAATACACTATACCTACGGGGGTGTTTCCATCTCTCATGTACCAAGGTGAACATCCTGCAGGCCAGATTAACCTGCTACAAGTCAATTAGACATAATGAGCCTGTTATCAGAGGTGGCCCTAAAACCACTTTAGTATTTCTGCAGGGACCAGAGCTATCTTTCGTGCTGCCATTTTAAATAAAGGGCGGTCGACTCCTTAAATCTTGAAGGAGTTGTTAAAGAAAGCAGCCTTACATCCACCTGCTGATCTGGGAGCAGCCTCAATGACACACCAAACTGAAACCCCCATCTGCTGTTATTTCCCTCTGTCAGTGCCAAACATCTAATCCAGGTGGGACTGTTCATGCAGAACAAGTACTGTTTTACAAAACATGCATTTTCAAATGTCATAATGCAAAAAAGTGTGAATTTGCACAAGACTTTAGGCCAGCAACAGTTTACCTGAGTATTCTTGATATGACAGCTCTACGTGTATCCTAGCAAAAGGTTCTGCAGCCATTTGACCTTTCCTTTAACACAGTCCTCTCACTCACTGCTAATGAGGGGTCTAACTGTGCCAGCAGCACCTTTGTGGGGGGGGGGTTGCACATTTTCTAGATTGAAAGACATGTTTTATAGACGCAGTGTGAAAGGGCATGCAACACTCTTTGATGTAGCCTAGGATTTCACTCTAGCTCTAGTGGGTGTGTCACATGTATTACTCAACCGGCGGCAATGTGAAGCCTTCATAAACATGTCATACTAAAAAGGCAGTGCACACAATGGGCCACACCCTGATGTGCTGTGGATACATGCTATAGGGACAGGAAGCAATGCAACACCATTTGACTATCTGACTGGAAAAAAAAAAGCGAAATATCTGCACAAACATCGTGGACAGGAAAATAGTATACAACCACATTCACGATGCACACAGAAAACTGAAAAAAGCCGAGCTGTCTGCATTTATATGTGTGGGTTATTTCGGATTTCCTGCTGCTTTCTTATCGGAAAAGTCACAGTTGAATAAAATAAAAACTATCTAGCAAGTCAAAGTTTCAGTTAAAAAGCAGGAAAGACATAAAAAAGTAGTTCAAGGATGCATAATTAAACAAAGATTAACCAATATGATAAAATAAAGGTGTGAATTTCTTTTCCTATAAAAGAAAAAGGAGTGCAATTTATTTAACCCGTTTACCTGAATTTGGAATATAATTATTACATTAATATTGCTGCTAAGTACTAGGCTCATACTGGAGTAGTGCTGTATGCAGATAGATGGGTCCTCTGTGCTGATGTTGCAGGGAGGGGCGTGACGTCACGGGAGAGCCCGGGAGGAAGACGCGAAGGGAGGGGGACAGATAGGGAGGGGGGATGAGGAGAGGGGAAAGGAGAAGGGACGAAGGAGAGAGCGGGGGGATGACTGCATCAAAGGAAAACAAAAAAACAATCATGACTCCTGTAATTCATACTATACATCACAAAGGTTGCTGTGGTTATCTACACAGTATGCCGCAATAAATGACGAGCCGCCCCGAAAAGGTAATTATCCTCTTTCACGTCGTAATTTGCACGCTTTTTATTTATTTATTTATATTTCTGTGCATCCTCTTACACAGTAGATCGCCTAATCGTCACCTTAAGAGTCTATTGCAAACAGAAGAAAAAATCGAGGATCATGTCTCTTAAAAAAAAAAAAAAAGCAAAAAAGGCTCTGGGTCGGCAGGCTATCAGTCAAGTATTTCTATTAAATGTGAGCGATAATGATGCGTTATCCTTGTGAATGTCCTGAAAGCCGTCATTGACATCCACACCGCTTACATTGTGTCCTGTTTGAGCTTCCTACATGAAAAATTAAAATGGAAACAGGCGTCATGAGCGCTGCCGCATAGTACACTGCTGTAGTCAGCCACGCAGAGCACATGGGCTTTGCGCACAGCATGCGCACTGGTTGCAGTGCGTCGTGCCCACCGACGGTGTCTGCACATGACTGCAGTGTCCTTTTGGTTGCACTACATAACCATTAGCAGCACCAAGTTAATGCTGTGCTAGACCGTGCTGATCTTGAATCAAGTCCAAACCAACTTTTGCGCATGTCTGACTTGTAATTCATCATTGGTATCACCCTTTAATATGTTCCAGTTGCTGCTGGCTTGAGAGAGATGTCATCTCCAGGAATGGGCACCCCCAGTGACCCCCTCTTGGCCAGTCCAGGAGGGAGGTTTTCCACAGCTCAGGAAGGTATCTGGAGGAGCTCACTTCCCAAAACTGCCAGCTTTCCAACTTCCACCACTCGGCACCTCAGTCACAGAGCCAACAACTTCCAAAGACAGCCAAAGCGGAGGAAGCTGATAAGACCTTCGCCTCCTCCGCCACCCAACACACCTTGTCCCCTGGACCAGTTGGACCTCAGTGAGCTTCCCCCGAGACGTACCTTCCAGGAGCTGCTCTTCAATGGCTGCATCTTGTTCGGGATTGAATTCAGCTACGCCATGGAAACAGCTTATGTGACTCCAGTGCTTTTACAGATGGGCCTGCCTGATCAATTCTACAGCTTGGTGTGGTTTATTAGCCCCATTCTCGGTAAGTAAGCAGCAGAGATAGACGACTAGCTGCTGTACAGGCATATGTAATGTATAATAAGAATCCTAGTTGCATGGATTCTAACTTTGTATTTCGTTTTGACTTGAAGGATTCCTCGTTCAGCCTCTCATAGGAGCATGGAGTGATCGTTGCACATCCCGGTTTGGGCGAAGACGACCTTTTATTTTCGCCTTGGCAATAGGTAAGACGAATTAAAGCAGTACCATAGTGTTTTTGAAATGCAATTATGTGAAGCTGCGTAGCTTGTAAGTGACAGTGTTGATCAAATGGTAAATAATCTGCAATTATATGGTATAGTTACCTCAAATGTTAGCACTTTTGTGAGGTGCATTACAACATGTTTCTTATTGCTGTTATTTAGAAGAATGGTCAAAATCATAGCAGTTGTGGCCTCAAAGCAAATCCTGCATTTCCTCTGATGCAGCTCAATCAATAAGCAGTTCATTCCTGTAAAATGCTCAAATAAAACCATGGTTGGATAATCATAACTAAAGACCATAGATAGGAACTTGGCCACAGGTTCACCAAAATGCATGTGCTCCACCTAAGCACCTAAGTGTGGTTGCATAACACAGGGGAACTTATACACATACCTACTCAGTCTACTGCTTTTCTGTTACACTGTATACATGCCATGCTAGTACAGTGTGACATACAACATCTCAGATACATTTTAAATAAAACCACTGTGAAAAACATCCCACCATAAGGCACAACTCTTCATCTGGTTTTCAGTAAAGAGCTCAAGTAAACTCCCAGACAGTTCAGATTCAGTGTTTATAACTGGCTGTGTCTCTGTGTCGAATGTAATTCAGAATCAATCCACCTGGGAACTTGTACTGTTTCTCCATATTGACTGCAAGATCACAATTTTATTTTAAATTTATAGCCACATCATTTTGATGGCCAAAGATTATACACAGCCAGTAAAAACATGTAACCATTTGTTATGCTCTACATCAAAAAATTGGAAAACCCAGAGTTCAGGAGACATTCAGGTCTTCCGCCTTCATCTAGCTCTCATCTAGTTCATCTAGCTTTGGTGCTCATGTTAATTTTTTGTCACTTCTTCTGCTCTGCATTGTAGGAGCACTGATTGGTCTTACTCTGGTTCTCAATGGACGGGATATTGGGAGTGTCCTGGCTGACACAGCATCAAATCACAAGTGGGGAATCGTCCTGACAGTGTGTGGTGTGGTTCTAATGGACTTCAGTGCTGATTCAGCTGACAACCCAAGCCATGCTTATATGATGGATGTGTGCAGCCCAGAGGACCAAGATCGGGGACTGAACATCCATGCGTTACTGGCAGGTAGGAAAATAGTTCTGTAGCAGGGAAAGCTGAAGCTGTAACATATGTCCTTTTGAGATAATTTTGCAGAAAACAGTAGAAATTTAGCTTTACAAGTATTTTGTGGTTTCATTTCTCTACTCAGGTCTAGGAGGTGGATTTGGCTACATTGTAGGTGGCATCAACTGGGACCAGACACAGTTTGGAAGGTCAATGGGAGGTCAACTCCGGGTCATATACCTGTTTACGAGCATCACTTTGGTGATCGCCACAACCATGACTCTAATGAGCATCCCTGAACGGCCCTTACCGAAGAGCCAGCCGAACAAGAACTCAAGCAAAAACAGCCTGAAAAGCCCTAGCCTCCCTCTTCCCCCCTCCCCACCCGTCCACCCTGGACCAGATTTGGGACTAGATGAGGAAGACGAGGACGGTCTCTACAGCTACAATTTCTCAAAGTCTCACCCATGTAATCCTGACCCCTTGGCCCATTCTTGCAGTGCAAGTGCGCGTCTTTGTGCGGGCCTCAATAGCCCCATATCGCCCCTAAGCCCCCTCACTCCAAAGTATGGCAGCTTTATTAGTAGGGACAGCTCTCTCACTGGCATTAATGAGTTTGCCTCTTCATTAGGAACCTCATATATCGATAGTGTGCTCATAGACTGCTACACAGGCCAGCAGACACCACAAGCTCTGCTCCCCAGCTCCACCACTGTGCCACTGCCTCCAGGGGACTCCCCTCCCCCAGACGGGCTCATGCAGGGGCCAGGGAACCACCCTGTAGGTGCAGGACAGACCCAGGCCAATGTGGTGTCTCATCCAGTTGGGGACGCACAAGATGCAGAAGGGCCTCAGCCTGCTGGAGATGCACAATCTCACGGAGCATCTCAGGTCACAGCTGGGGCTCAGACTGCTGCGGGGTCACACCGGGGCTCCACGGCTGGCATCCTGAAGCGACCTCAGAGTCTCGCGCTGATGGAAGAGCCCATGGCAACACAGATTGTTGGGCTGGAGAATGGGCGTAGGAGGACAGTGACTTTCAGCCAGCAGGTCAGACGCATGTTTTGAATCTGACAGAAGGTGTTTTGTGAGAAGCCAGAACAGAGCTTTTTAAACATGATGTCATGTGTTTGTTTTTTTCTCCTCCAATGAAGGTTGCAAACATTTTGCTCAATGGAGTGCGCTATGAGAGTGATCTAAGTGAGAATGTGGAGAGTGGAGAATCCCAAATGTCAATGAAGCTGCTGTGTATAGCCATCTACAGGATGCCTCCCTCTTTGCGGAGTTTATGCACTAATCATTTTTTAGGTGAGTTTAAAAAAAAAACTTAATTGAAATGTATCTCTTTTTCTACACTGCTGAACCTTAAAATCAACCTGTTTTGCATTTAATTTCATGAAAGCGTGATTTTTTTTTTCAATCTGTACTTTAGGCTGGCTGTCCTTTGAAGGGATGCTGCTCTTCTACACTGACTTCATGGGGGAGGTTGTGTTTGAAGGAGATCCCAAAGCACCCCACGACTCCGAGGCTTACCAACGCTACAATGCTGGTGTCAGCATGGGCTGCTGGGGCATGTGCATCTATGCATTCAGTGCTGCTTTCTACTCAGGTAAGTACTCACACATCACATCACATCTGGCAGGTGTGATTCCTTACCCTGGTTGGATTTGTGCACTGCTTCGTCATTCGCTGAACCTCTCTCTGCTTTCCCTTCTTCAACTTTCAGCCATATTGGAGAAACTAGAGGAGCGTTTCTCTCTTCGCACGCTATATTTTTTCGCCTACTTGGCATTTGGTTTGGGCACCGGCCTTGCCACACTATCCACCAACCTCTACGTGGTACTTTCTCTCTGTGTCACCTACGGGGTGCTCTTCTCCTCTTTATGTACGCTGCCTTACTCTCTGCTGTGTGAATACTACCAGAGCCCTCAGGTCAGTATCGATATAAGTGCAGCAATTACCTAATTATAGTTGCTGGATGATATTTTTCCTGTGTGAACGTAAAAGAATAGATCAAAATGTATATGATCACCTTACCATTATCGTGTTTGTTTGATGGCTATGAAGCCACAGCCATCAGCCAGTTAATTTAGCTTAATCTTAAATAATGGGGGTAATAAAATCTGCCTCTGAGCTGAATAACTAGAGGTTTTATTCCAAATCATACAAAATTGAAATATAAAAATAAAACTTTATTGTTGTGAAGCAGCTTTTTTTAAGCTTTAGAGTTGCAGGAAGTAATAGTGCCAGATTTGCTGTCTCACTGTTTCTTGGACGTTCTACAGTAGAATGCTTTTCTGGGTGCTTTTTGCCAGACATTAGCATCACCCTGGTTCATTCATCAAAGAGCCAATTTAATTTTTAGGCCTTTTGAATTACTGCAGAAAACGACCTTTCTGGGAAATGAACATGAGTTTTGTTCAGCGAGATCATTTTTCCCAATTAACTCAAAGTTTAGGATTTTTTAAAAGCTGTAAAATGCGTAGATTTTACTATAAACTTGTTATGCCACAAAGCTCTCATATTTTGCTGTGATCAAGTTAAGTTCTGGAGTTTCATTTCACTATTTTTTTGGGGAAACGCCTTCTCTGAGACAGATAAAAGAAGAAGAAGTTGAGTATTTAGGTATGTATTTTATGTTGTAGAATAAAAGCCTGCGTAAGCATCTAGAATCTAACTTCCAGTTAAGGGACCCAAAAGTGCTCAAGGTCCATTTTCAGATTTTAGGACTTTTTCCCACAGCACTATCTAAAGCAAAGCTTTGTATGATTTGCATTGGCTGTAGCTTCATATTTAGTTTAGTGATGTCAGAAGAAAACAAATGAGCATACTGTCAAAGTCTTTCACAGCTTTACCCAGCAAATGTTTCAATGGGAAGAAGACTTGAAAAATAGTAATCACTCTCACTTTCCTTCCTAGATGCGCCTTGAATATCATTGTTGGAGAGAAATTTTGTTTTCAGTGATTGTTTTGTATTATCTGTTTACTAATTAGATCAAAAATCAAAACAAAGAAATCTTTATTTATTAAGAGTTAAAAAAAAAATACATACAACACAAGAATAAGTTGATTTCCTAACTCTTACTCTGGATGCTTTTCTTCAGGGAGCAAAGAGGCAGTGGTTGTGACAGTCCAAGTTCATCATGGCACAAATGAGGCAGAATTTACATGTAGATAACCATAAATGACTTAAAAAGGTTCATATTTAAAAAATAAACAAACAAACAAACTTTTTTCTACTTGATTTACATGGAGTTGACATCATGCAGCTGTCTTCATAGTTACATAGTCTCATTACAAAAAAAAAAGACAAGAGTGTTTGATTTCTCCACTCCTGTAAAATGACTTGCATTCTTGCTTTGTCCACTGTTAGAACATCACCTTCCAGCTAGCATATTTGCTGAGTACTTGCTTGCAGTGCTTAGACTGTTCCCACACTGTAATTAAACCAATTGTGTCTTTCAGTTTTGCGGCTCATCGGAGGAAGGGACCAGACGCGGGATGGGGGTGGACATCTCTCTGCTCAGCTGCCAGTACTTCCTGGCTCAAATCCTGGTCTCTGTGGCGATGGGACCTCTGACCTCGCTGGTGGGTGGGGCCCAGGGAGTGATGTACTTTGCAAGCCTGATGTCATTCGTGGGCTGCCTGTACTCCTCTCTCTGCGTGGTGTACCAGCTGCCCCCCCCTGAGGGTGAGCCCCCCGAAAGCGAGACCCAGCCACTATTGGTGCACATTTAGAAAAGCCTCTTACAAATTTATTTTTACCTCACACACAACCGCACGCACACACATACTCACTCCACAGCACTGTTGCTTTAGTGTCTGCTGTGTTGACCTTCACAGTGCGACAGACGCACTTGTAAATCCTGCCGCACACTGTACAGCACAGATTCATATATTGTTTTACACCAATTTAGCACTGCTCCTCTCAGAGCTAGACAGACAGACAGACAGACATTGGCCACCTCTCCAGTCTTTGTTTATACATGACCAGCGTGTTCATACAGTGTGTGTGCCCATGCATTTTTTCCTAACTTTTGCAAACGAATGTGTGACCTCTCTGAATGTGTGTGTGACTCTGAGTGACTCCTGTGAGTATAGATAAGCCGTTCTTGTGTCTGATTCTTTGCTGTCAAACTCTTGCATCATTTTTCTTGCTCATTTGTTGGTGTTTTTAGGATAGAAGTGTTTACCAGTATGCGCAAGCTAACCACTGCTTTCCCTCTCTTTTTCTTCCTTTTATCAGTTGCCTAACGTCTGCATGAGCTGCAGTGTAATCTCTTAAAGCCCTGTGTTAACGTTTTGTTTTGGTCATATGGCCAAGGGAATGTCTACCTGCCTGTTTCTCTGAGTTAGCATACTACACCTTAGGCAGGATTTTCTGACTAATTGAATGTGCTGCCAGTAGCCATTCAGGCTCACTGTTCATTCCTCTTTATTAATTCAAGAGCTCTCATTGCATAATTTAGCAAACACATACTTAATATTCACGTGAAGGCGAACTATGCCTAATCACAGTCTGGAAGGCTTTCACATTCTCCACATTTTAACAGCAAATACAAACAACACTTTCCACACTATCCAGTCATTATGAGACTTAACCAGTGTGCTATCCCCAAAATTTCACAGTTTGGTGCTGGGTGACTCTTAATCAAGAGTCCAAATAGGAGTACAATGTCAACTACTTAATCATCATAGAGCAGTGTCTAATAGGATGACACGCGTACTCGTACAAAAAACACAGAGAAATGTGTACTGGTGGCTAATTCTTGTCTGGGCCCTCACTAAGCCATGGACAGCCCTGTGAGCTGTTACCCTACTCCTGGCCATACCATTGTAATAATGACAGTGATTCTTGTCATTATCAGGAAGAGGAGAAGTTGAAACTGGGGTCTGAATCAGCAATCAGTCGGAAACCGAACAAAACAGAAGAAGAGAAAACAGAGAGAAGACTCATGTGAATGATGGGTAACCCTGAAGGTGGACAGCATTTTAAAAAAGCAAAAAAAAAGACTGGGGGTTCACAGCCAGCGGCGGCGAATGCTTATCGTCATCATTAGGGCGCATGCTTAAGGTAGTAGGCTTCCGCTCCACTATGCTCAGTCTATCAGTGACGTATAGTGATGACTTTTCGTTTGTTAGCTGGACGTTTTAAACCTCATTCCTTTTTCCATCATCGAGAAGCCATCTACATCACTAAACTGGTACATGCAGTTTATTTTTTCATGGCAAAACGGTACGCTTTGTCTGTTCAGCCAAACACAGGCACCAAGCCTGATTTCAGGGCTTCAAACAAGCTTTTCGTTGTGTTGGTTCCACTGACTGAGCACCTCAACATGCAGGTGCCCCAGAAGAATGTCTGTAATTGCCTACTATCAAAGCCTGCTGGACTGACCAGATGCACGCCACGCTAACGTTTCTGAGGAAACAGTAAATGTGCGGATCATGCTGTTGCAGCTTGCTTGGGAAAGAAATAAAACACAGTTTTTGTGTTACATGGTACCACCTATTGCTCAGTATTAGCAGTGCTACTGTAAAAGCTACTTTTATTCAGGGTTAAGTTAAAACTAAAATGATCATTTTTTGCCACGCTTGACTCCTGTGTCAATTATTTTGTTGCATGCCATGTCAGTTGTAGCTTCCCTTAATGATGGGGTGAACTTCTCAACTACACCACATGGGGGAGCAAGTGTATACAAGAAAGTAATCCATTGATTCTGTTCACCCTTTTCCATTACCAAGTGAAATTATTCCTCTTTCCTGCATCTAAGCCAGCCATTTTCCATGTTAAGAAAAAAATAGGTCAAGTGACATCATCCACTTATAAAACCATGTTTTGTTTTTTAAAGAAAGCACTGATGATGAGCTATTAACAGATAATAAACACACACGAAAGTCATTCTTAAGTAAAAAGACAATTTATTTGTTAATCAGAATATACAAAGCAGTGGCTGAAGTAACCGAATGTCATTCTGGTTCTGAAAAAGGCAGTCTTGTACACAAAACTGAGCTACCCAACCATAACATAACACTCATTGAAAATGTAAGAGAAACAAAGTATAAATGGTACAAACTTGCGTGGAATGCATACAGAACAAATGACCAAAGCTTTAAGATTTAAGAGGGGTTAATTAACATTGCAAAATCCTGCCTCCACTGAACTGGGAAGTTTGGGGGGAATCAGGGGGGTCAAACTATCTAATCATGGAGGTGCAAGACAGAGCCCCTCTAATTCATTTGCACCATCTGCTATGTTAACAGGGCAGCCAAAGATTAAGTAGCAGCTCAAACACAAAATATTATGCCTTTTAACTAATAATGCTAACAACTGTCCATTATCCCCTGCTTAAAACTTATCTTTGGTCCTTTAAGTGTATCTGAGAGGTCAACATGAGCCTTGGAGGTGAGCAGCTGCCTGTATGTATGAATCATCTGGTCAGCACTGACATAATAGAGATTGTGCTTCTAACATACTGATATCAAACCTCAGGAAATTAAAAAAAAACAAAAAAACAAAACTGATCTCGTGGCATGGCCCGATTTGTACAAGTAGGAAAAAAAAGAGCTCATTTTAAAGACCAATAAATAACATTTCATTTAAAAAAAAAAAAAAAAAAAAGGATGCAGGGCCACTATGTTTCAAGACTCCAGTGCAATGTGATAACATGGGAGCAAACAAAAAGAAATTTCTCTCCAAAGATACAAAAAAGCACAAGCTCTACAACACGATGTTGACCAGGCTGGTAAGACAGTGCTGCAAACAAGTAGCAGGACAGAGACCTAAGCCTCCACTTCTGCCTCTTTCGAATCCCCATTTTCCTCTGTCTTCTGCTTTTTTGTCTCCACCTTTTCCTAATGGAAAAAAGAAGAAGAGTCACATTAGCAAAGGCCAAAACCAAGACTAAAACTTGCATACTTAAGGCCCAAAGACAACCCACCTCCTCCTCCTCAGCTGCACGCTTCACAGGCTGTGCATCAGTCTCCTCAGCAGGGGGCGCCTCCTCTGCATTCCCTATAAGGACAGTTTGTCACTTCAGAAATTACAGCCCTCACTTCCAGCACATTTTCTTTTTTAAACATATCAAGATTCACTTGTATTAAAAAGGGAAGATTTTGAGGTCAGTACCACACAAGAGAAACAATTATAGGGCAAATCAGTAAAATCTGAATATAGTACACATATAGTTGCAATTCCAATCTTTCAGAAAACACTAGTAGCACTTAAAATTAACTTACCTTCCCCATTCTTGTGCTCCTCCTCTGTGGTTTCTTCCACTTTGTCACTGTGTTCAGCACCATTCTGGATGAAGCAGAGGAAACATCAGTCTGGTAAGGGTATGCAATGACTGGCCTTCAATTATGTAAACAAATTATTTGCAGAATAACAAGGCATCCCGAGCATATTTTAGATAATGCTCCCACAGACTTGCATGTACAGGCTCTTTGGGGATTCTTTAAAAGGCAATGTGTAGTGAGCTGTTATTACACTCCCAGAGGATTAGCTACCAAGCTCTGGGAAACCTCAGAGTAGAGAAAAACCAATGGAGACGTCCAGAGGGTTGCTAGCGAACATCTGCCATTTCACAACCCAAACAAAGCACAGTGTGGAGAGCAGCTGAACAGGAGGGGGGAGGCGGGTGCAGCGACACCTGCATGATGAGGGGCGCTAAGACAAAAGGCCATGAGGCTGCCTCTCTCGGCTCCAACTTACTGTGCCATTGGCAGGTGCGTCCCCGTTATCGGTCTTTTCTTCCACTTCTGCCTCTTTCTTCTCTTTCAGCTCCTACAAAATAAAAGCCCCTTTGATCAATGTTCAGTTAAGAAAAAGAGTTAAGTGCCAAATGTTACTCCCACGTCCGAGTTTGATTACGAGCTGGGATTGAGAAAAAAAAACACGATGAAAACGGTATTAATTTTGTGTTCTTTTATTAAAACTAAGCGGGAATGCTGGTCTTTTTCACCCCCATGCCGCGCAGTTACACAGCAGTGTAAACCGTGCTGTGGCTTCCCGCCCACAGCGGCAGCTCCGCTCCACCAGCTGTACCGTTTGTGCCGCTTTGTCTGCTTAACAAGACATTTTTAAGCCAAACCACATCACACACATTTCAGTTTCCAGTCACAGCAATTAGTCGTCGATGCTGAAAACTGCTAAATGAATCGCCTCCACGAAGTATGGCTTTCGCCATGTGATATTTAAGACAAGTTGCTGGTTTAACTTACATGAACTAACGTTAATTACAAGCTTTGCTGCTGCCGTCAAATAACTCACTTGTTCAGCCGTAGTTAGCTAAAGAAACATAAACACTGTAACAACTTGTACAAGTTTTCTAAATCTTTCAACACGACGGTTCAGCCGAGAAAAAAAAAGAAAGGGGGAGAAAAAGGTGAATGAAACGCACCTTGGCTGTAACCTCTGCAGTGGCGGTTGTGTCAACAGCTGTGTCGGCCATGGTTAATTTTGTGTATTAATTTAGCTAATTATATTCCCGATCTAAAGAATAATTATTTCTCGTCTCTTCGCCTGTGTGTGAACAGTCCAAAGACGCTGAGAGAGAAACGATGTCTGCCTGTCTCCGCTTTTCTCTCGAGCTCGTTGAAAATCCACTCTCGTTGGATACAGCGGCTCCATCCTACACCTGATTGGACAATGTCGACCACCGGGATGTTTGATTGGATGAGTATCTTTTCAATCTTGAAAACGAATCCCACCTCTGGTCTAGCTCACCGTTGATTGGTCAATTTTTTTAAAGCGCTGCACTACACCATAATTCCCCCCCCCCCCCCCCAACTGCCCTTCACTTTGCGTTTGGTTTTTTCACTTAAATATGAACAATGAATACTGTGAAAGTTATAATAATCAATAAGAATGTATTATTTATTAATATTGTTTCAAGTTGATGGATTGTAAAAGTTTATTCATATACAGAAAGACCCCAGGGCAATATCTTTTGTCTCAGCGCTCTTTCTCCGCAGAGATGTGGTGTCAAATTACATGCAAAAAGGAATAATGTGACGGGCTTGAAAGCAGACGGCCACTCCTCCTTTCTATATTTAACATTTTTAACGAAATGTGCTCACGCCTGAGTGTTCTTACACTTTCATTTTTTCCTTTACAAGACCCGATCAAAGTCACTTCTGTTTCAATAACTTCAACACACATTTTAATTAATTAAGACCACAACTATAATCTAAACAGCAACACTATGCCCCGCAACCCTAGAGCCTAACATACATCTTAAAATGAAAGTTTAATTGTTTCCACAAATGCTGTGCATTTGGACTGTATCTATTTATAATTGAATGTCTCGTCGAACTATTGAATGAGTAGTGACATTTTGATTTGTTTTGTTTTTTTTATTTGTTTTTCTTACTGAAAACAGTGAAGATGATCAATTAGTACTTTAAAAAAATGTACAAACCGCTATCTGCCTCAGTATGTATTTATTGCAAAGCTAGGAGGGGAGATCAGTTAAACATTGTATGTGGTATGTGATTTGTGAGCTTGTAAAAGATAGTAATAGAGTGTGGTGTGCCGTGTGAAAGCCTTTATAGCTGGCACATGAAGTTGTAACCTTTATTACACTGTCAAAAAATAAAAATAAAAATACAGACTTCCTTTTTAGTGGGAAAATATAGAGCGAGCATGAGCTCATATTTAAAATAAAATTGGCAAAAACTGAGTTTGTACAACTGTAGCAAGCTTGAAAGTCAATATTTGGTAATGACCACCTTTATTCTTCAACAAGGGCTGAGCTCTCTTGGGCAAGCTTTCTTCTAATTTCCTTAAGTAGTCTTCAGGAGTAGTTCTTCAGACTTCTTGCAGAACATTCAAAGCTGTTCTTTGGATGCTGGCTGCCTTTTATTAAGTTTTCTGTCAACATGATCCCACACTGCTTCAACAACGTTGAGGAGGTCCATGCTCTGGCTAATTCATGACTGATAGTGTTCCATTGTGTGTTTTACATCCAGGTATGCGTTTACTGCATTGGCAGCATACTTGGGAATATTGTTATGCTGAAAACGGAAGCCATTTCCAGTCAGAGGTTTTCCACTGCCTGAAATGCAGCCCCAAACCAAATTTGGATTCATCACTCCATGAGACGTGTTGTGACTGATTTTCAGTCCAGTTATTGTGTAATTTGACATACTTCATCTTTTTGCCACATTGAAAGAATGAAGTATTTTTAATGAGGCTTTAGTGAACAGTAGATGGATCAACTGAAGCTCCAGAGGTATCTCTCAGGTCCCACGTCAGATCTTTGCTGGTCTTTTTTGACGTTCAGATGCTGTTTGTCACCTCCAGATAACTTTTTAGGCATGCTGCTTCTTCTTCTTCTGTGCTCAACTTGTTCAGTTTCTCCAATATGTTTTGGCACAGACATGCATACCATGCCAAGATATGTCAAGCCTTCCACTAACAGCTCTTTAGGGATCAGCTTGGTGCGAAAATACTATTATATGTCTGTCAAACTGTGTTTTGTGACAGCTTGCAAGTAACAAATTGCCTAACATTCAATTTATAATGGGTTGTTTGCTAAGTTGTCTGTCATATCTACACATCCCTTTAGTTAGAAGTCATTTTTTTATGTTGAAATGATTCATAGGTCAGTGTTAACAGACAAAAAACATTCCTTTGAAAATGGTGAAGGTAGAAGGACTGGACTGAAAATTAGTGTAAAAGCAGCCAATGTCCAAAGAAAAACTTCAGAAAGACATATGTGGAGGGATTTTGGTGTCATTATTGCCATAGTACTATCTGCAGTTTGATATGAGGTGCTATATTTTCATTTCTAATTATATTTCCTCTTGACTAAGAGAAAAAAAAATTGGTACTGCCGCGTGATGTCTCCAACCAAACTATACGCGCTCCACTTCAGAATATTTCTGAGATGAACTTACTTTGCCATCACTGCAGTTGCTCATCGAGCAGTTAAACCAAAGGAAGTGGTAGCAAACCACGTTGTGGGCCTCGAAGTCTGTAATTTAAGCCTACATCTGGTCACTGCTTCACTGTCAGTTGAATACAAAGGAAAATATTTTTATCTCAGGTAAAATCTCCACATATGTGCCATTACACTCACAGCTAAAAATCCTCCACTTTGGGGCTGTTTAACCTTCACCGGCCTTCACCACCTCGCACAGAATTCATTTGTAAATTATGTTTAATGTGGCGTCATTTCCACTCGTTTCACAAGCCATATTTGCATGTGTTTCACATAATGTATAATTTGAATTTGAAACATTTCTAGAAAGTCTAACTAATGTTTGTGTCTTGTGCTTGTCTCAACACACCCTAGCAGAATTTCTCAACGCAACTATATGTTCACCCTCTAATTTTAAGACCTTCTAAAATCTAATCCCATGTTGCCTCAGTTATCGTCTCTGTGCATGCCAACATTCAAGCCACTGATTCTAAAGAAGCCTCCAGGCTTTATGTTGTCATTCACCTCACATTCGGCTGAAACACAATTATGAAGAGTGTAATTACGTTGCGAAAGATCAAAGGGTTGTGCTTCGGTCTACAGGCTTGCTACTTAAAAATGCATTTTCCGTCTGATGTAAGTTTGATTTTTTTAAATGATGTTAAGTTTATTATTCTATAACATTACCTGGTAACTGTACAGGTCTTGCCAATTTAATGTGTGAAAGATGCACATTTAGATGATATAAATATTAAACAAGGTATCGGATGATTGTATTGATAGAGAATTAGTTTTTACAACGAGGTTGAAAATTCATGCGCAAAGCTGCAAAAAAAAAAAAAAAGGCATTCATCACACCAGTGTCCTTGGATTTGGGAAACGAATGACCACGGAGAAGAGAATCCAGCGCACTGAAGCAGGAATCCACAATGTAATGAGCTCAGTGTGTGCAAAAGCTAGTGTGAATCCATGGCAGGAACAGTGGAGCAGACTGAAAAGCAGCAGAAGGCATTACTCACTCTGTTCCTGCAACTGGAAAATGGGAGCAATCAGAGAGAGGGGAGGTGTTTGTGAGATCATTTCCTGTCTTTTTTTTTTTCTCATTTGCCTACCTCGACATGTTTCCACGTGCCAACAATATGCTAGAGAGAGAAAAAAAAAATCTATCTATGGGTAGCTTGTGCTTTCTGCAGGTAAAAGAAAAGACCAGCCTGGAGCTCAGAGAGGAGAGTCAAGCATAAAACTAAAACAGAGATGCAGTGATTTTCATAAACCTCTTATTTGCCATGAATGGTGTTTACCATACTTTCCACAGGCGCAGGAAAACTTTTTATGGCACTGAAAATTATTGAGACCACAGAAAGTAATACTGCATAAAAGCTTCTTTGTGTTCACTGTGACTCATGTTTGAAAATAAATTAAATATTTTGTACCCGTTCAGCCTTGCCTGGGGAAACATTCGTTTGAGTGCTAAGATGTTACCTGCTGGGGTTGGAGGTTGTAAGATAAAAGATGGGAAGTTGCCCAGGTTAATTCAGGTTAGTTCAGCCCGGTAATTTCGTGTGGACAAAGGACAGACCTGACTTGTGGAATGTCAGCACTTTAGAGAAGAACAAAGTGGGGTTCATCGTGGAGCAGAGCTCAGGATCAGCTGGGGGGAAGGGTCCTGATAATTGGAGAAATTGGTGGGGGCAAACTGAGCTCTTTTGTTTTGTGTCCAGCATTGGCTGGCTGCCGATTATATAGAATATAGAGACAACATAAAGTTGACTTCTCACTGGGAGTCAAGTGCCCAGTCATGGAACAAGTGTGAGAAAATGTGGTCTTTAATTAACAGCATATATACTGACCATTGACAAAAATAACAACCTGTACACTTGTAGTTTTGCCAAAAGATTTCTGGAAACTATCTCTCATCGCTGGTGTATAGGCCACTGACAACACTCCTCCAGCACACTCCTCTCCGATCTTCTCCTAAAATCCACACAGGGGCGTCTGCTCTGGATTTTGGTCTTAGCACCTTACACCATATATTCTCTTGTGCATTCCAGGTTAAAGCCCGCCTAGTGATGTTATTGATAGCCTTCCTCAGGGTGTGGCGAAACCAGCTCCACATTCTTCTCAGGATATGTGTGGCTGTTGGTTCCTGCTTTGTTCTCGTCCAGTTTGTCATTGGTAATCCTCTCTGGTCACTGGATAAGACGGTACCAGCTGTAGTTGTCTTGGATGTCAGAAAGCGGGTCAGCTTTGTAACTTCCAACGCTGCAACATGTCATACCCCATTACAGAAAAAATCCTTCCACGCCGAAATCTATTTGTTTTGAGTTTGCAATCAGTGTTTCTGAAACAGTTGTGCTTTTCCAGTATAATATGTTCTCTTTACCCGTTCACCTGTGAGCATGGGCGTCCCTAACAGAAGCTAATGTTCCCTGTAGTATAGGTCTCTGAGTTATTGAAGCACCAGCCAGCACACCATGATTAGAGATGGACCAAGTGGTGGAAAAACTTATACTGTGTTTTGTAATAATAACTGCAGGCATCCTTCTTAAGTAGCTACTGTCTAAGCCACAGCCGAGGACTGTAACCTGTATGATAACATCTGTCAAGTAGCCTTACCCAAAGATACTTGACATACAGGTTAGAGGAGCCAGGAATTAAACCACCGCCCCACTACAATAATGTTTTTCATTGTAGCAATACCTTAACATTCAGTGCAGTGTGTATTAATAAATGTCTAAAAAACAGAGCTTACAATCAGTTTACAGAATAATTATATGAAAGCTGGGGCACAGAAAAGCCAGAGCTTCAGCTGGATCTTCTCAGGGTTCTTGCAGTTCTCTTTATTTATTTATTTTTGCATTAGTCTGTGGAGACTTAAAAAACATTTGGAAAAAGGCAGATGTAGAGTTCTTTTTTCTCTTTTGGTCTGTGTGCTTTCATGTGAAGCAGTGTTTGTCATTAATTCAACATAATTCAGATAATGAATGTCTCCATCCCTTTGTGTGATGATTATGATGCAATGGTGTTCTGCTATAAAAGAAAAAACCCACTACATGTTACAAACACTGTTGCTATTGAAATAATATCTAATGAAAAACTGTGTGGTAAATGAAATAAGAATTAGGTTCTCCTAAACTGAGGCACACATTTTTATTGTTCAGTAAAAGGTGTCTTATCCCATTCAGGTGAGGGGAAAACAGCTACCACAGAGAGGATTAAATGGTTTAGAGGCTCATTATTAATGAATGAGATTAGGAAATACTGCGATCAGACATTTGGGCAAAATAAGCCCTCAAAGAGGTGGTAACTACTGTTAAATGAGTGTACTGTAAACAGAACCATGATTGTTTCTTTAAACCTAATCAGCTAGTTTTGTTGTTGCATGGCCTGAAAGTAAAACCAGAGAACTACATCTCCCAGCTAGCACGGCTGGTGAACGTGCTTTAGAAAACTGATGGGCAAAAAGAGATCACCTGGGGTACGCTAATGGTTATGGTGTGCATCTGACGCCTAAAAGCACTCAAAAAAATCAATGAGTGAACAAATGTATGACTGATATGATGTGCAGATGTACTGTAATAATGGTACAGAGGCAAGGACACTGTGCTCTGTTTATCAGGAACTCTTCGTGTAAGTCATCTGTCTGCAAACATGTCTCTGTTTGCTGTGTAATCCTCCACAGTTTCCTGTTGCTTTCTTTTCCAAATAATTATCAGAAACTGAACATAGGAGCCATTTTTGAGAAATCATTATTCCAGTGAAGAAGCAGCAGGACATGCTGGCATTTTTCGGTCAGTGCAGTACTAAACAAAAAGGATGCATGACAGAACAAGCATTATAAGAAAGAATGCAAACATCTGTTTACATCTGTTGTGAGATTGTACACATAAAACAGGAAACCGTGCTGCAGGTAAAGTTAAAACAACTGAGAGCACTGGTATACTATGAAGATCTACAAAAATGCATATTGGGCTTCCTAAACCTAACATCTAACAGTGGAAGGTGGAGGACATGCTTTCCTCCACCCTCACCACTTGATTTTAACTCATACTCGTCTACCTTATTTATTTCACCTCTGTAGCTCCACCCATGTAACTGTTGCCAGAGAAAAGTGGAAATTTCCAGTAATTCCTGCTGCTTTGCAAGTAATGCTCCTCCTCCTTCTAGTTTCCCGCCTTTCACTCTACCTGCTCTTTACTGCTTCACGCTGGCCTCGAGACCTCATGGCTCTGTTGCTCAACCTTGCGGGGCCCGGCAGTTTAAACATTTTTTTTCTTTGCACACTGAACAACTTGGCAATTTCTTGCACAGATTTTGTTTTATACTTCTAGTGTAACCTGCATCCAATACAATGCTTTACATTATCATTATAGATGCCTCATGTTTCTCTAAAGATGTCAAAGATTAGAATGGTTAATCTCCTTTTTATTCTGAGGGATTAGCAGATTAGCAGTTGAAAAATCCCTTTTCAAAGGTGCTGTTTGCACTTATCTTTCTGTGAGAGCTTGCCCCACTGTTTCTTGGTTTACTCTTCT
The DNA here is from genome assembly GCF_018398535.1 of Haplochromis burtoni. Lineage (NCBI taxonomy): Eukaryota > Metazoa > Chordata > Actinopteri > Cichliformes > Cichlidae > Haplochromis > Haplochromis burtoni. The sequence continues at coordinate 196,679 of NW_024582739.1, forward strand.
GAAAACAAAGTATCTTATTGTCTCTATATTACTGGCAAAAACCGTCTGTAACTATTACATTGGCTCTTGAGTGATGAACACGGGGTAGTTTGGGATCACAGAGCAGATGGTAGATTTGCATTTCTATTTCTTTGGCTGATCTGATATTCTGATGTCTGGTTTGTCTCAGAGATCCTCCAAAAGCAAGCACGACTAAAACTGACACGTCATTTAAGATTCATCGAATGTGAGGAGCACTATGGTGATTACATAGAGGACCTCGGTGTAGTGTAGTTACGGGAAACAAGATCATAATGGCTCACGTGTTCGCAGACTGGGATGTCCATGCTATCTCTAAGCTACATGTGTGGTTTTATGACTTCCTCTTTATTAAAGAACACAATATAACAGTTTACATGATGATGTGTGCTAGAAAATCAGCTCGGACGAACTGCAAATAAAGCCACGAGACAGCTGGAGTGAAGAAGTTTTGAGTATGTGGATGGCAAGAGGCACACTGACCTTAGACCCATTGTGAAGCACCAACAAAGAGCCATCTGCACGGCAACCAAAGCTGAGATGAGGGACTTGCACACAGGGGGACAGGAAGGGGGGGGGGCTGGAGAGTAATAAAAGGCAAAACAAATCAGTGATAACGAAAAAAAAAATTAGACTTGATCAGTTGAATGATGTGTAAAACATCAAAAGAGAAAGAGGTCTGCACACATGGGGAACAAGAAACACAGATCTCTCCACTGCTGGTAAAGTGGAAGACGAGAGCTGCAGGCCTAATCACTCAAGAGCACATTTCCTGCCTTCTGCATGATGAGATGAAGCCAACTGAAACTGTCAAAGGCTAATATTTAACCCGAAGCTCATTCATTTTCAGCAGAAAACACACAGGGTTTATCTGCACACATATCCGAACTGCAACAATATCCCAGCCTGGCGGGTTAAAATCTCGGATGTTGAGCAGCTCTTTATTGTGGGCAATAGGTGTGCTTTGCAAAATGGTGATAACAAAGACAAAATGGTGTCAGGGACATCTGTAAAAAAAAAAAGAAAAAAAGAAGAAAAAAAGAAATCACAAATGTTTCACAGGTAAGGTATGAGAATCAGGATTGCTTAGCAACAGCAGTACAAAAAAAAAAAAGACTCGCTCATGTGTGGTAAGCAGAGAACCGGCCGTGCTGCCACCTAGCGGTGGCCTGACGGCACTTGCAGGAGGGACACCGGCACTTGAAAGCTCAGTCCTCAGAGGCATACATGCGCAGTAAGAAGAAGCTGCAGCTTTCGTGCAACGTGTGAACCACGCGAATGAAGAAGGGCTTTATTTTAAAAGGTGATATCATCTTCGTTTCCTCGACGCTTTGAAATATAGGCTCAAGTGATTTGATTGGCTAGAAAATGCACCGGCTCTCATGGTGGCTGGTTGCTTAGCAACGTCACTGGTGGGGAGGGGAGGGTGAGTGAGAGGGGTGCTTCGATGGGGGAGGGAGCATTGTGGGTGCAGACAGACTGACTGACTGGGGAAATACCTGGCAAAGTTCCCAAATAAACAAATAAGAGCGAAAAGGAGAAGGAGGTGGAGGGCAGAGCGCAGACAGAGTACAGGGGTATTTTCTGGTCCAGATAACAGTCCCGTAATAGTCGGCGGGAACAAGGCATTGTACTTCCAGCACAGTTTGCCCCCAGAGTAAGAGTGAGGTCAGCAAGTCAGAGCAGATTTTTTAAGAAAAGTTCAGTCTTTTGTGATATGAAAGTTGACCAGAACTTAAAATCCCGGTTTCTTTAAACAGTGTTTTTGGTTTTTTGTTTTATTATGAAGAGGAACTGAGAGGAACACAATTACTGCCATAGGAGGACATCGGCTGCTGTAGACGAGGAACAGATAAAGATGGGGCCCTGGACACATACTGAAGATGGAGAAGCACGTAGCTGCCAGATGCAACTTTGGATAAATAGCACATGTACCTGCATGTTCTCGTTTGCATGACTGTGGGTGTTGTAGGTGTTTCTAGGAACAGATCTTTGAATCCAACTGAAGTTGAGTTGAATTGAATAAAATAGCCTCAACCAAAGAGTGCAAAAAAAAAGAAGGAAAAAATGGAGTAAAAAAAGAAAAGGAGAGATGAAGAAAAAAGACCTATAAAATGGCAGCTGAGCTAAAGGAGAAGAAAAGGTGGAAAATGTGCTTATAAAGAGAGGAGGGGTAAAAAAAGAAAAAAAGGGAGGGCTGCTGCTGGTAGGTTGAGATCTGAAGAAGGAGGTGGGCTTTGGAAATGGCTGATGTAGGGCGGTCTCTACAGGCAATGAGGACTCTTTGTCAGGAGCAGGAAATGAGGTTTCTGTTGTGATTAAAAGGAAGGTTTCTATGGCAATGCAGAGAGCCGTGTGCACAGAGAATTTCTTGGCAGCGGAGGGGGCTAAGTGAGAGTCGAATGTCAAAGAAAGCAGCCTTCCTCCATCTCATCTCCCACCACCCCTCTGCTTTGCCACAGCACCACTTTTTATCTCTCATAATCTGTTTTCATAGACACAGTTAAGACTGCACCAGGGGGATTATCTCGAGCAAACCGAGTCACTGGTTGATCAGTCATTTATGTTTACGGAGTAGCAGTTTCACTTCACCAAATCGCTACTGTCAAATTAAATAAGGAAAGAAAGGTTTAGCTGAGAGGCTAATTAAAGCAAACAAAGAAAAAACAAACCCCACAAAACTGAAGATGATTAGCATAATGACCTGATTGTGTCTTTTCTTGTTTGTACAGACAGGTACAGTTTTCTCCACTTACCCCCCTTTGCCTTGTTCAGCCCACGAAGTAAAAAAAAAAAAAGCACAGTGGCATCAGTGTGACCTTTAAAATCTAAATATAGTAAAAATCTTTGTTTATTGTTTCACTGAGTTCAAATATATTTCTTTAAATAAATCCCACATCCTGATTTTCTATTTTCTCCGCTGGAGGAAGTTGCTCTCTGCAGTACGTGCCATATTTGCCCCGAACACAGATTTGATGCAGGATGTTTGGATAAGGAGACATTTCAAACTGGGGATCAAAGAGAATTTTTTAAATGCTGTTGATATTACCGACTCACGTGAAAATAATATGTTAATGTACCCGGTCTCCCTTCACTTCCAAACAGACCGAGTGGAAAAAGGGACTGATGTTAAATGGTTGATATGTGCGACAGCAGAAAAAAAGCTAAAGGGGAAGTCAGAGCTCAGAGTTTATTTGATGCTCTTCTGACTAATGATATCTATCTAATTTGCACCCCCCCCCCCCCTTCCCCTGGTTAACAAAAACATCCAGTTACCTGCATATTCTTCTCAATGATCATCATTTGTAAAATAAACAAAATAATATCTGAAAATAAACATTGTTATTCTGTTCAAAAGAATGTATTTAAAATCCCAAAGTACATAGAGCCTTAAAAGGTCCTAAAAAAAAATCACCTTTTTTATTCTCAGCATGTCAATTAGAATTACAAAAGGTTCTGCTGCCCCCAACCTTTTTGTCTGAGCATGGCAGCAAGTATCATGTAATAAAGCACTGCCAGGGAGGGAGGGCTGTGCTGGAACTGGATTGTATAGTCAAAGCCAGATGGCAAGTAACACATCAAAAGGACAGCTGGTTACTAGAGACTTTATAGCTCCTAAGCTAATTAGTCCCGCCTAAGCAAATCAGAGCTACGTACAATACAGCAGACCATGCCAATGATTCATCATAAAAGATGACAAACATACAACATAATTAGGCTTTGAAATGTTACATGTGGTAGCTGGTTCCATCAGCTATCACGGCCTTCGCTGATCTGTACAGTAAATGACAATGATCCTGTTTTTAAAATGTGCATCTTTACTGGACTGGTGGGGTCAGTGTTTCAGATTACTGCCTCTTCCGGTGGGTGTGATCTGACTCTGAACTGCAGACTGATCTTTGATGGTCTTGTTGCTGTCTGTCGTGCAGAACTCTTTCTCCAGAACCTGGAAATCAAAAAATCCCCCCCCAAAAAACCCCCAGATGAGCTTCAAAAACTGACCAGTGCATATATCCCAAATTATCATGTTGGGGTACATCTGGGACTTATTACTGCACTCACTCCCTTCATTATCCTTTGGCGAAGTTCCCCTTGTGAGAGTGGCCGTTCTTCTTCATCAGTAACAGGAGACTCTTCTGCATTATACGCCACGCTAATGGATCTAAGTTAGATGCACACATTCATCAACCCAATGCGTTGCATTTATTTATTTGCAAATACACAGTTCTGACCCAAGGACTACAGCAAAAGTAAAAGGAAAGATTTACAAGACAGCAGAGAGACCTGCTTTGATGTATGGTTTGGAGATGGTTGCACTGATAAAAAGATAGGAGGCACAAGAGCCGAAGATGTCAAGGTCTTCAATGGGAGTGACCAGGATGGACATGAAGAAATAGGGAAAATAGGGACTGTCCCTTATTAGGGACAATAAGGGACAGCTCAGGGTGAGCGGTTTGGAGACAGAGTTAAAGAGGCATGGCTTGGATCAGGGGTCTCAAACTCCAGTCCTTGAGTTCCGGTGTCCTGAAACTTTTCCATGTGTCCCTGTTGCAACACACCTGAATAAAATTACTAGGTCATTAGCAAGATCATAGAATTTGACTGCATGCTGAAGTGGCAATCCCTAACCCTACTGAAGTAAATTTAAGTAAATGTAAATGTTTGGAAAAATATATACTTCTAAAAGTACTTTTATTGCACCATGTTCATTCATTCATGAGCTGCTGTAACATGAATCAAATGGCTGAATTGCCACCTCAGTGTGCAGTCAAGTGCTATAGTCTTGCTAATGACCTACTAATTATATTCAGGTGTGTTGCAACAGGGTAACATAGAAAAGTTTCAGGACACCAGCCAGTTTGAGACCCCTGGCTTAGGTGGTTTGAACATGTGCAGAGGAGGGATAGTGAATATACTGGAAAAAGGGTACTAAACATGGATCTGCCAGGGAGGAGGAAGACCACAGAGAGGATTTGTGGATGTTGAGATGGGTTGGTGTGCCCAAGGAGGATGCTAGGGATAGAGTGAGAAGGAAGCAGTTGATCTGCTTCTCCTAAATGGAGAAGCTGAAAGAGAGGAGGAGGAAGAAGGAGAAATACACAGTTTTCAAAATGAACAGATAAACAGCTGACCTGTTGACTGCAGGTTGGATGCTGATATTCTGCTGAAGTAGTTTTGGATTCTGACCCAAAGGGAAGCCTGCTGGGTCTTCTAGATCCTGTAAGAGTTTTAAATGCAGAATCTTTGTATCACAGGAAAGAAAACAATATATACATATGTTAAAAGGCCAGCCTGATTACTTTAGTACTGAGGAACGCCTGCACAGTGAGCAGTTCGTTGGTCTTCTGCTCCACTAAGCTGAGGTAGGACATTATGTTGTTCTCAGTGATCCCACTGGAGGAGCCCAGCATATCTTCTATCGCTGAGCGGTCGCACTCTACTTTAGTGAAGATGTTGTTTACACCTGCGATAAGGAAGAGAAACCATGAACTGTTTAATTTGTTTTTTTAATAAATATCCAGGTGACAGCAGTAGCATGTTTTAGCTTTTTGTTTTTGCTTGTGATTGCTTGAGAGCTTTGATAATTTTCATGATTATTGGGACTTTCACTGCAAAAAAAGCCTTAAGGATGTATGGAGTTATGAGCAATTACTACTTGTAATGATAACAAAATATGCAAAATAAATCAACCTGTTTTAGTCTTGTCCAGGATCTCGCTTATCATGCTGGCTCGGTTCTCGTTGGCCTTTCTTTGAGATAAAACTCCCTCTAGTTGCTTATCAATATCTTGCAACAAAGATCGGTGCTGTCGTTCCTGCTGTAAACCTTTAACCCGAAACTGCTCCATGTCTTGTTTGATCTGCCGAGAGGCAAATTCCAGCACAAACAGACATATATACAGTGCACGTTAAAAACATAAATGAACAAACCTCCCCACCCAGCATACCCTGACATTTCCTAAACTTAATCATTAGCTTTGATCTAATTTCCTAATATTTCTTCGTCTTCCAGAGTTTTTTGTTGTTGTTGTTATTTTTGGCTTATTTGTAAATTGTATAACAAAAGTGTGTGCACACTGCATAACTGCACTGGGAAACAATATGTCATTTTTGTGATTTAAAGGGGGAAAAACACACTTACCTTGCTAATTTCTTCCTTCAGTGCCTCAGCCTCATTGGTTTGCTCATTAACAAAATTGAAAAGTGCAAAGTTCCGGTCTTCAACTGAAGAGCAAAACAGCAACACAGCAGTGAGACACCAAGTCCAATTATCCCTGTTTTCCAAGTGGGATCTTACATATATTGAATTTTACTGTATGTAGACAGTGTAAGCTAAAGTAAAAACAAAAAACACAGAGCTAAAAAGCTGGTTTGTTAGACTTACCCTGAATGTACCTGGTGACCAGCTGGTCCAGGTTCTCCTCCCCTGTAGCAATCCGAATCCTTTCAAACGCCTCCTCTAGAGCATCCAGTGACTCTTCTCCAGAGTCCATCCTGGACTGCTCTTTCGGCTCCAAAGCTATGAAACACAAAGCCCATCCCCCACCTTGTCAGTCTGGACCAAACTTGTTCCAAATGTCCCCAAGAAATTTACACACAGTCTTCTTTTCCTTTTGAACAGTTAAGTCACTAACCAGAAATGCAACAGCGATCCTTTTGAGATCTATATTAAAGCAGCCAGGGACACGCTGGCAAGACTGACTGTGCCTTCCCATTTTTACTGGTTTCTAAGCCAACAGCAAACTTGTTTTACTGAATTTTCTGCTTTGTTGTTGCACTTTTAAATATGTTATTCTATATTAACATTTAACAATTTGTTAATAGTTTTGCTGCAGGAAAAATTTAATTTTGGGGACCAAAAGAAACACTGAAAAGGATTTGCCAATTTACAGGTCATAGCCATGGAGATGGAGAAGACCACATAAACATACACCATTTGGACAAAAGCAATAGGCCACACTGATTCATCTTTGAATTTAGGTGTTCTATATAAAATATACCTGTGGAAATTACTGTATAAAAGTCATTAATCCCCAGTAATGGTGAGGAAGCTTCAACCCTTCTCTTAACATCAGCACACAAACTGTGCACCGGGAGTTTCATGGCATGGGTTTCCATTGCTAAGCAGCTCCTATAGATGTAATGTGTAGGTGTCCCAGTACTTAAGCCTGTATAGTGTACTTTATCATTTGAAACATTCTTAATATTCATATTTATCTACCATCTGTAATGTTGCTAGAGCACGGTTTCCAACTTAATAGTAAAAAAAAGGCAGCTTAAATGTATATCTCAGTTGGCTTCTCATGGTTTTTTTTTTTGGTGTGTTTATGGTTCAAGCCAATTCCTGTGTTGTTTTGTAATTTCTGGTCACTTCTGGTTACATTCCTGTGAGTTTATTTCCCCTCTACTCTTCTGTTTCCCAGATTACTTCAGTACAAACTACCATAAAGCTTTCTTGTATCCTTTGTGAGAATGACACTGTGTTATGCTTACATTTTAGCTACATGTAGACTGGGTTACATACAGCACTGTACTGTACATTACTAATCTTTGTCTGAAAACTTGTTAAGCATAAGTGTAAAGTGGTCTAGTTCTATTATTATCATCAACCCTGTCACAACATACATAACATGTATTATTGATAGTTCTTTAACTTACAATAATAAGAACCTTGAGGCAACTGCTATTGTGGTTTGGCAATATATAAATAAAACTGAATTTCATCGAATAACTTGATTAATATCATTAATATAAACAGACATAGCAGCTACAACACACTGGTTGCCTCTTACATTGTCCAGGTCCCATTTCATGCTCGTCGTCCTGCCTGCCTGCATCACTGCACTTGACGATCATGAACGTTTTCAGGGTGGACTCATGCGCAATAACCCTCTCCAGCTCCTTCAACTCAGTGCTGTACTGGTCACGGTCCTTCAGTGCCTTCTCTTTTATCATTGTCGCCTTGGAGTGAGCTTCCACCCTAAGGTGCAGATAACAATTAGTGTTTGAACTGAATAACATGCGGACATTTTTTTGCCCTTAATAGAAACTGAATCTCAAATCTCACCTTGTGTCATAAGCAGCAGAGGACTGGTTGATTACTTCTCCAATTTTCTTGCGTACTTCCTGCAGTTCCTATAACACAAATGTTCATGTGGAGACATGTTTTCAGTTTGCACCTGCTATTTAAATGTAATGAAACCCAAGTAAATAAATGCCAAATAACAAAAATATTTGCCTCCAAATCATATTAAATGTGATGTGACCTCTGACCTTGCTTAGCCTGTTGTGTAGTTGCTGAAAACGAACACGCTCAATATAAAGAGTATGCAGCTCCTCTCTCACTTGGCTGTTTTTGGTCAACTGCTCATTTAAGCAAGTCAAGGCCTTGACAAAGAACACATGAATTTCATGATATTTAACATTTAGTTCATTTTTCTGGGTATTTGGCTGTAGCGTGCTTCGTGACTCACTCTGTTCAGTTTGTATTCCATAGTGCGTATGGACTTTTGGATTCGCTGTTCTGGGGAACTTTGAGCGTTACTATTACTAACGGCTCCATTTCTCAACTCTGCTAGCTTCGACTCCATGCTGGAGATCTAAAAACAGCACATAAAAATCGTGGTAAGCATGAAACAATACGAGGAAGTATCAAATAATATGAAAGCTCATAATTAACCTCCTTCTTCAGCTCTTGCTGGCATTTTTTGCCTTTCTGCAGCTCCTCTTCCAGCATTTCTCTCTGCTCAAGCAGGACCTGAATAGTCTGGATGTCCTTGTTTTCCTGCTGTTGACGGGCCAAGCTGTTACAGGCACCGAGGTTTCGTTGCAGTTCCTCCTGCTCCTTCTGCAGCACCTCTATCTCCTGCCTTTATCCACATGACACAAGAGACTGAAGAGAAAAAAATACACAGACTCCTAACTACGTTGTTTAGGTGTAGCTTTTACTCACTGTTGTTTACGGATCTGTTTCCGGGTCTGCATGTTGTAGGCCTGCAGATCTCCTTCCATGATCCTGAACTGTCTCTGCAATTTGGCGATCTCTTCTACTTAAGAACAATATCATGTGCACATGATGTTACAGCTGTTTCAATCGATATAAGAACAGTTAATAATACCAACACAGAAAACCTTACCTGCTCCATCAACATCAACCTCACTGTTATCTGAGCGTGCGCTTGCGGCTGATCTTCCTCGAGGCATGGCTACAATGAACATGAACATCCCTGACTAATTATTTGAGGAAAAAGCATTACATTTATTATTATATTACATCTTCTCCCCTTGCTGTTTAGTTTCATATTCTGCTTTTAAACTTAGACGCTGAATATTTGTTCAAATAAGTCAAAACTTTAAGCAGCTTTAGCCTAAATCTTAGAGACATATCAGTCATTTTCCCCCAATTATTTATTTACTGTTTTTTATATCATGTGGTTTGTGCACTTTGAATGACACAGTTACAGTGCGTTTACAATAAACAATAAATATATCTTCATAACTCTTGCTGTAGTTTTCTGTAACCGCAGGCTAATTTAACAGGTTACCAAAAACACCTGCGTGTTTCATGCCAGCTGTTGTGTAATATATATAATATGTTGAGTTTAGATATTGTTAGCTTGCCCCCGAATGCTACGCGAGAAGAGTGTTATGTTATTAATGACAAATACCATCTTATCTTACCTGTTGTAACGATGAGGGCCACCGAGCCCTTCACCACCTTCCGTAACAGAGGCCTGAGTTGTTAGCAACCGTTGCTAGGTGTTTTGGGACAAACAGTCCCTGGGCTTAGTCTTTCAGACAGCAGGCTCTCACCAATGAGTTTATCATTTATTAAAAAATTAAACACACGATTAAACAATTCTTTCATTCTTATTCAATAGTGGTTGTGGGTTTTATGAAATCTACAAATTTAGAGAAATGTATTCATATATATATTTTATATATATATATATATATATAAATATATAAAAGAAACACTCTTGAAAGCAGCTGTGATTAAATTATTTAAACAATATATAATTGTGGACCTTCTCACACGATCTACAGCACACCACACACACACACGCACACACACACAAACACACAAACACACACAGACACACTACCACCAGTCTTATCCCTCCCCTACAGGGTCTGGATATTCCAGAGCGTTCTCACTCCCGAGGCGTAACATGTCGACGTTTTGTCACGTCCCGCGGCGTTCCTGAGGAACGCGAAAGGAGACCTTCGGCGTTCTTATGGTACGCGGCGGGTTATGGCTGGAATCCAGTGCAATGACGCTCCCGCGGTAATAGACGTTCCAGCCCTGTATTCCAGCCCTAAACCTAACCTTATCCCTAGCCCTGACCATAACCTTATTCCTGACCTTAACCAGGACTTTAATGATGTTAAATAGCGTGTTTCTAAGCGATTTGAAGAAAAAGAGCGAACATGTGTAGGTTCAGTCCAGACGGTTCTCATATTTCCTCTTTTTCCGAGGTCGTCATTTAGGAACGTGGTGGGTAGCCGAAAACGTAATATGTTGACGATTTGTCACCTAGCGTAAAATGTTACGCTTTGGGAGTGAGAACGGGTTGACACAAAAGTATATACGTTTTTAAAATTATTAACATACTTTGTATTTGTGTATTATGGTGCTTACTCTGTCCCCCAGCCAAGAACTTCCCTATAACAACTATTGCTCTGATCACCAAGTACACAGAAAAACTCCTGGAATTAGCATTTTGCATATATTTACCCCTCTGATTTCTGTAGTATATTTAGTAATATACAATACTTAAGTTTTATGATCTTGTACTGCATTTTCAGTTCTATTCTTGACCCCAACATAAGTATTATTTAAAAGTTGAATATTGTAGTTCACACTCTAGTCATTAATCTGACAACTTGCCGGTTCTGGTACAAACAAGAAAAACACAATACAAAAAAGCAAGGTTATAACTCCATGTTTACCAGTTTAAAAAATTAAACTCATAAAAACAATAATAAGATTCCACTAATGTCGAGTGTATTACTCTGAGGCATAACCTTATAACATAAGTCACAACACAAGTCATACCTTAAATTAACAAAACATTACACAGAACATTGTTTCATTGCATTTTTATTCACTTAATGCTGTGACTCTCAAAAGGATAAGTGAAACAACAATCCTGAAAGATAATTCTTTTTTTAAAAAAAACGTTTTAAATCAAGTATGAATATATTTTTGTAACAACTAGTAAAATATTACATGCTACTACTGTATCTATGCACACTGTACTCTTGTGTTATATGATGTATTTGTTACATTGAGAAAAAATGCTTATATGCTTATACTTATCCCAATCTAATCTAGTGCATTTTATAGTCTACTGAACTACGGTATATATTACACAGTTGTTCCTATTCTTGTAGGAAGTAAAAAAAAAAAGTACGTTTTTCAGAATGAATGATTCTTTGATTTTCTTATTAACGAGTTTAATTGTTTATTGTCTTTCCTGTGCTTTTGGCTCTGGCTCCTCTTCTGTTTGAGTTGGTGGGACATCCTCTAAGAAGGTACAGAAGTACACCAGGCAAGACCCCAGGTGCAGGCTGTGTAAAGATGCCCCAGAGACAATCCAGCACATAACAGCAGGGTGCAAGATGCTAGCAGGCAAGGCATACATGG
>NW_024582739.1:208957-214820 GCF_018398535.1 Haplochromis burtoni
ATATATATGACAATTTACATACACAATCTGTCTAAAAAATACATGTCAGTCTGTAAGTCCTGTAAGTATGGGTAACAAGTTCAGTCAAAATACAAGTTTATTTTAATCACATTAAATACAGAACAGCTGAGAGAAGAATATAATTTAAACACTGCATACTTTCTATCTGCACACTGCCATTGTGTGGCAGTGTTTCACCAGTCTTAACTCACCTGTAGTGAGATGGACAGGATAACGGAGAGGGTGACAGTTTGGAAAATGGAAGTGCAGGGCAGCTGAAGACGACACACCACATCCCCTGGCTCCCCCAGGAAGAACAGCAGACTCAGGCATGCTCCCATTGTGCTGAGCACAGCCACACAACTCAAGGTTCCCCCAGAAGCCTTTAACAGGGAGTTCCTCGATGCATCAGAAACATGACACCCACTGCACCCTGACATACCAGCAGCAGCATCCCCACCAGCATCATTATCACAGCATCCTGGCTGTTCCAGGTGAAAAAGTTAAAGATGGGGTCAGTGCAGTTCGTGCTGTGATTGTGGGACCACTGGTGGTTGGGACACTTAGTGCACTCGATGTCATCTATGAGTGAGAAAGCACAAAAGTTTAGTTTGGTTAAAAACAAAAGAAAAAATTAAAAATGAAAACATTTAAAAATCAGTTTAACTGATGGCTGTGGTTTACTGATTTACTGAATCTTAAACATCCTCAAACTTCAAGTTTGGGTTTTTAAAGGGTTATTTTGTCAGAATATTTCTTCCCTGCATGCAGTGACTGTTGGAAGTCACATTTCTGCCCAAGAAAGGTTCACGCTGTACAACTATGAAACATTCTCTAATATTTTAATTAATTAAAACGGGCTGGAGCATGCTAATCAGTGAATTTTAAAAGTGCTGGCAGGTAGAGGAATGCCCACGAGATTGACTTGTTCTCATGTTATGTTAAGCTTACCTGCTGGATTATTCTCTATTTCTTGACAAAGATGCAAATAAGCAAGGTCACATATTGGAGACAATGGTGGAAAACCACATTACCCTTATTTGGTGCCTGCCAAACAGTCAATACAGTCAAAACAGCAGGAATGGACACCTTTGACTCTGTGGTCCTGGCCTTTGCCACACATTGCTGAACAGGCAGACTCAGGAACTTGTAACATTTGCTGTAAAAAATCTTAGAAGTCAAATACACTGGACATTAAAGCTTTTATACAATATAAGTTGATGTACATAGTTTCAAAAGTTACCTTATTAGTGCGCCATTGAAGGAGAGACTTATTGAGGAACAATTTTTTTTCAGTATATTCTCTCACAAGTCCACTTGAGATGAGTTTGTCCAAACCCACTAAATCACATTGTATCCTATGTTTGGGTTGCTGTCTTTGTCAAAGTCTAGATCTGTGCCATTTATGTCAACAGAAGTGTTCTTTAAAACCTGCAACAGCTGCAAAATTCTTTAAGGTTATTATTGACACCGTTGTTTGGAAATTGTGTCCAATCATCTACAGTTAGGTCATTAATTTGTTGTAGTGTTGCCCGTGTACACAAACCACTGACGACCAATCAGTCGATCAATATATGATCGATGTGTAAACTTTCAGGTTTAATTCCAGGAGAGAAAAAACTGCCTTTAGAAAAAATTGTATTAACTGCTTATGAATTAAAGACATTAATTATTCATGTTCCCCCACATTTTGAGGCTCAAAATTAATTAGAAATTTGTCTAACCAGCAGTTTCATGGCTGTATTTGTCATGATCTGTGTGCGCAGATGGTGTATTTGAAGAGAGGACCCAAAAGCAGACAAAACTAATCTTAAGAAAAGGCAAGCCAACTATTTAAGGCTGCATGAAATACAAAAAAGGCCAAAAGAAGAATAAGACTTTACTAACAAAAAACTAAACTGGCCAAAACTAAATGCTAAACTGGCGTTCCAACGAGGGACAAATGGGAACAGACACAATATATACACATGAAGGCGATCAAGAAAAGTGGAGACATATGGGAACACAAAAGGAACAAATCAGGCATAATGAGACAGGGGAAGCGAAACTGAACACAATGCACATGACACGAGGGACTGTGAAAATAAAATAGAAAGACAAGGACACCCAGCCCTGACAAAGACGGAGATAAACAAACATGGAAACAAACGACAGACTGGGGGAGACAAAGGATGAAACACAGGAAGAAGAACATGGAGACAGAGCACAGGGACGAGAGAGAGAGGGCAAGAGATATGACAGAGAGGAAGGAACGCCAAGGAACAAAACACAGAGACCAGACCAAAGGAGCGGGAACATAAACTGATAACCCTAGATTAACTTAAAACTAACCTAGAGACTTCTAAATAATATAGAAGGAAAATTACCAGGGATTACCAAACGATACCATTTCTAGTCCTCTGAATTAAACAAGAAAACCCAACATAATAAAATCTAGAAACTAGGTTCGCTTCTCAAATTCAAAATTAATTTAACGAAATTCAAAAGTGCAAAGCACAGAACACTGGGTCACGATCCCAGTACCATAAAAAGATAAATCCTGTTCCCTTCTTAAGCCATAAGAAATGAAGCATAATATTTGATATTCATTCTGTGTTAAATTTGAATTTTATAGTGTTTCACTGTAATTTTCATGAAAGGAAATACAGAGGGGCTTAGAACAAGGGGTAAAGAAGTGGTTATTGGATTTTCATCCAAGTATAATTATGATAGTTTAATATAAGTATGAAATTTAAAATTGTTAGTTTAATTACTTGTTAATTACTTGAACCTCTTAAAATGGCTAACTATATTTGAAAACGAGCTTTAGGAATTTGTATTAGAATTAATGAAATGTCCTAATGATGAGAAAAAGCTGACAATCTGCATCTCACTCACATCTTAATTGTTTGATTTAAAATACAAAATGCAGTGATGCACAAAGGCAAAATTATATACCTATTAAGAATTGTGTTTTTGGCCTGCAAATTAAAGACCTAACTATATGTACTGGGTGAAAAAAAAAATCACCTTCCAGGGATAGATTTTGCTTCCAGATCCCCACTTACAGGCAGTTGAATTGCACTCCAGCAGGTTATGCAGTGCCTGTGCTACACTGTAAACAGCGGCATACACACTGAAAGCTGATGTCTGGACTGCAGGTGCTTCCACTATGCTAATGTTGTCTGGTATCAAATTCCAGCATTGTGGTCAGGGATTGTTTGACTGATTGATTGTGACTTTCTTGAAGAGCTCCATTGCATAATCGGCGAACAGGCCGAGGGTGTCTGTTTTGTCAACAAATGCAATGACTGTGCCAACTGTTTCAATGTTGGGCAGAGAAGTCACTCGAGTATGTATTGCCCAATTTGTGCTGCCAATCCACACAAGCGTTAAATTACTCCTGATAACCTAGAAAAAATGAAATGGTTTACCGGTACTGAACAAACTCCATACACTAATAGATTATAATAAATTTCTTAGTTGCTTTAAACTTCTGCTTCACCAAACTCTTTGAAAAAGGCCACAATTGGCTCTGGTAGAGTAAACACCACTACCACTCTGACACTGGTCACTCGAATGTTATGAATGATGGTTTTGATCGCTGGTTTGGGGTCAGTGTACACTGGAATCAGACTCTGATAGGCCACACAGACAGATGTGTTTTCTGCCAATTTGTTTACTGTCATTTTAGTGAACATCTGCACACCTCGTTGCCCGTACTCCTCGTCACTGCCCACAATTGCCACCCAGTTCCACCCAAACTCCTCTATTTTCTTTATCATGACATCCACTTGCCATTTATCACTTGGCACAGTACGAAAGAATGACGGGTAGAGAAGTTTATCACCGAACTTGTCACTGGTGGCCCCATAGCTAATCTGGTGTGAAAATTAAAAACAGAAAATCAGAGATACTTACCTCTAATTTATGTTTATCAGGGTTAAAAAAGGTTAAATTAACTGCTGAACAAAACCAAAACCAAAAGAACAAGTTAATTTTTCTGTGATATAACCTGGCACCAATACATGGAGTTTTTAAAGATTTATTTTTACATTTGAAATATTTATTGCATAATGAGTCAAATCTTTTCCAAGTTTTCCAATGACTGACACCATTTCTGAGCCAAGAGGACCAATCACTGCAACTATACTGGTCTCATTGTCAGTGTAATTACACTGCACAGGTAGTTCTTGGTCGGATTTTTCAGTGAGGAAGGACAGAGTGGGCTTTATAATAATTGAAGATTGTCTGCATGTGTCATAGATTTCATAACCTAACTTGATGCCAGGGAGGAGAGTCTGATTTCTGTTGATTTCATCCACTGCATATTTCATGGCTATAGCAAGTCCCAGTGTGCGTAAATTTAAACTGTTCAGCCACAAGCAGAAAACAGTAGAAGTCGTTGTAAATCAGGGTTAGCATACACAGTTATTCTGATTCTCATATTATTAAGAAATGGTTGTTCATAACCATCCTTACCTTTTACAGCTTATCTGGTTGGTCTCTGTTATGTCACTGAGATTACTGGTGACGTCGTTAATGGGAAAGAGCCCTCCAAGCATAATGTCCCCAGACAAACTGAAGAGGTTGGGAGAAATATCGCTGACCCATTCAGGCAAACTCTCACTGCAGCTCAGTGTAAAGAAACAGCACAAAACCAGCAGAGTGAAACATGAAGCCATATCGCCAGTAAGCCAAAGCAATAACAGGAGTATAATTATATACCAGTGCATAATGATAGGTTGTTTTATGCAAATTCACCTGTAAGTTGTCATGCCCTCCCTCTTCTGGCCACCCAAACCTGACACTTCAGTAAGAGCATATCATAAAGAAAACAAATAAACAAAAATACATATGTAGTATAAAGTTTTTAAAATCACATTAAACAAATTTTGACTACTGTTTGTGAGGATTTATTGACACAGTCTCATTTAATGTTCTTGATGGTTTTCTGAGAAAAAACATTCTCTTTGCACCCTGTGTGTATGTTTGGGTCTATGCTGTGTTGGTGGTGTTCATATTTCCGGAGCATTTTCATAGAATTTGTTTGTGGTTTGAAATTTGTTTTCCTTTGGTGTAACTATCAATGATTCAATTCAATTCAAAAAGTTAGCGGCCATCCAGGTCTTTATGTCTTTAAGACATTCCTGCAGTTTAACTAATTGGTGTGTTACCTGGCTTCATGGATAGATAGAGCTGTGTGTCATCTACATAGCAGTGAAAATTTATGCTATGTCTTCTAATGATGCTGCCTAAGGGAAGCATGTATAATGTAAACAGAATTGGTCCTAGGACTGAACCCTGTGGAACTCCATAATTAACCTCAGTGTGCGAAGAGGACTCTCCATTTACATGAACAAATTGGAGTCTATTAGATAGATATGATACAAACCACTGCAGCACAGTACCTGTAATACCTACAGCATGTTCTAATCGCTCTAATAGGATATTATGGTCGACAGCATTGAACGCTGCACTGAGGTCTAGCAGGACAAACACAGAGATGAGTCCACTGTCAGAGGCCATAAGAAGATCATTTGTAACCTTCACTAAAGCTGTTTCTGTGCTGTGCTGAGCTCTGAAACCTGACTGAAACTCTTCAAATAAACCATTCCTCTGCAGATGATCTAGCTAAGACTGCTGGGTCTAGAGATGCTTTTTGAGTAAAGGTTTAACTACAGCCAGCTTGAAGGCCTGTGGTACATAGCCGATTATTAGAGATAGATTAATCATATTTAAGATCGAAGAATTAATTAATGGCAGGACTTCTTTGAGGAGTTTTGTAGGAATGGGGTCTAAAAGACGCGTTGATGGTTTAGAGGAAGTAATTATTGAAGTTAACTCAGAAAGATCAATTGGAGAAAAAGAGTCTAACTTAACA
>NW_024582739.1:214845-219571 GCF_018398535.1 Haplochromis burtoni
CTTGAAGGCCTGTGGTACATAGCCGATCATTAGAGATAGGTTGATCATATTTAAGATCGAAGAATTAATTAATGGCAGGACTTCTTTGAGCAGTTTTGTAGGAATGGGGTCTAAAAGACACGTTGATGGTTTGGAGGAAGTAATTATTGAAGTTAACTCAGAAAGATCAATTGGAGAAAAAGAGTCTAACTTAACATCAATGGTACTAAGAGTAGCTGTAGATAATATTACATCTGTGGGATGATTACTGGTAATTTTTTCTCTAATGATAAAAATTTTATTTGTGAAGAAGTTCATGAAGTCATTACTAGTTAACGTTAAAGGGATGGTTGGCTCAAAAGAGCTCTGACTTTTTGTCAGCCTGGCTACAGTGCTGAAGAGAAACCTGGGGTTGTTCTTATTTTCTTCAATCAGTGACGAATAGTAAGATGTTCTGGCTTTGCGGAGGGCTTTCTTATAAAGCAGCAAACTATTTCTCCAGGCTAAATGATGATCCTCTAAATTTGTGACACGCCATTTCCTCTCCAGATTACGAGTCATCTGCTTTAGGGTACGTGTTTGAGAATTATACCACGGAGTCAGGTACTTCTGATTAGAGACCTTAGTTTTCACTGGAGCTACAGTATCCAGAGTCGTACGTAGTGAGGAGGTGAAATTATTAACAAGATAATCGACCTCTGTTGGGGTAGCGTTCAGATAGCTGCTCTGCTCTGTGTTGGTACAGGGCATTGAAGATGATAACAGTGGGTGGATTATATTCTTAAACTTAGTTACAGCACTTTCAGAAAGACATCTACTTTGATAAAGTCTACTCTTCACCGCTGTGTAATCAATTATTGTAAAAGTAAATGTTATCAGGAAATGATCAGACAGGAGAGGGTTTTCAGGAAACACTGTTAAATGTTCAGTTTCTATGCCATATGTTAAAACAAGATCTAGAGTGTGATTAAAGTGGTGGGTGGGTTCTTTTACATTTTGAGAGAAGCCAATTGAGTCTAATAACAGATTAAATGCCATGTTGAGGCTGTCATTTTTAGCATCTACATGGATGTTAAAATCACCCACAATAATTATTTTATCTGAGCTCAGAACTAAATTAGATATAAAGTCTGAGAAATCAGACAGAAACTCTGTGTAAGGCCCAGGTGGACGATAGATGATAACAAGTAAGACAAAATCACAAGATAATACTATCCAGAGTAAGAATATGGTTAGTCAGGCGAAGTACAATAACCTTGGTTTTATCTGAATTTTATCAAGATCTTAATGTTTTTAAGACATTCTTGCAGTTTAACTAATTGATGTGAGTCATCTGGCTTCATGGATAGATAAAGCTGGGTATCATTTGCATAGCAATGAAAATGTTTGCAATGCCTTCTAATAATACTGCCTAAGGGAAGCATCTATAATCTAAATAGAACTGGTCCTAGCATGGAACCCTGTAGAACTCCACAATCAATCTTAATGTGTGAAGAAGACTCTCCATTTACATAAACAAATTGGAGAGAGTTACATAGATATCATTCAAACCAGTGAAACACAGTACCTTTAACCATGGCATGTTCTAATCTCTGTAAAAAAAAAAAGAAGCTTAAATACAGCTACATAATACAGCTTAAAGGCCTGTGGTACGTAACCCATTACCATAGATAGATTCATTTCATTTAGGATTGAAGCATTAATTAATGTTAGGACTTCTTTGAGGAGTCTGATAGGAATGGCGTTTTAAAGACACGTTGATGGTTTGGAGGAAGTGATTGGTAAAGTGGACTCAGAAGTACAACATGGATACAAACGAATAGTCAGCTCAACAGACCTCTGACTGTTTGTTAGCCTAGCTACAGTGCTGGGGTTGAGAAATCTGGGGTTGTTCTTTTACTTCAAGGTTTTTGTTGTTGAGCTTTAGTATTGTTGTATTATGGAAGCTCTCGTCGTCACGGAGGTCTGGATTCCTGTTTAGTTTTCATGATATTTTCTCTGTCTTAAGCGTTACTTCGAGTCTTTGAATTCCTGTTCAGTATTTATGAAGTTTTAATGCCTTTGAAAAAGACTTATTGTTCTCGTGTTTGGTTTAGATTCTTTGGTCTGTATTCAGCTTCAGGTTAGCTTTTGCGCTTGTTTTTTGCAAAGGTGTATTTTCCTCAGTGTTTCACTGCCAATTCTTTCAGCAGTCTCTTCTTTCTGCACTTGTGTCCCATTCAACCAGCTGTCCTTTATCCCTAATCAGCCTTCTGTGTGTACATACTTCAGTCATCCTTGTGTCTATTGTTTGTCTGTATCATGAGTCCTCTGAGCTCCTTTGCATGTGTTTCCTGATTACGCTTTGCTTTTGGATGATAGTTTTGTTGTTTTATGTTTAGTTTAGGTCTTCAATCAGCCACAATAATGGGTCACTTTTTGTTTAGTATTCTGCCTGCAGTATTCCACATTTGATTCCTCCCCTGTAAAATCCACACACTAACCATGCTGAACCTGTACAGTAAATTGCTGTGTCTGTTTGCTGAGATGATATGAAACCAAAACCTTGTTATCTGTTAACCCATAAGAAGTATTAACAGCCTGACAATGATCATATTGATAACAATATTAATGGTAATCATTTTAATGCACACTTTAAAGCACTGGTACAATGCTTTGAATAAAACATACATTAATGAATTTTACAAACACACAGTCAAACATACAGTCATCCATTTGCTCATACGTAACTCATATTACATTATATGTAAACTATAACCTGAAATATTGGGTGAAATATTAACAAATAGCTAATCTTTAAAAATTAGCTTTCAGCAGCTGTTTAAAACAAAACACAGATTCAGTCAACCTGAGAGACTGAAGAAGATTTCCTGAGTTTCAGTGCAACAACCTAAAAAGAGTGGGCCCTTTTGAATTTAACCTCCTAAGACCCGAACTCTTCCAAGGCATGTATTTTTAATTTCTCTTTGATATTTCGGCTGATTGGGACCTGATGAATGTAAAAACAAAGAATTACCAGATTTATTTATTTTTTTTACCTAATTTTTGTTTCTAAGAAGAATGAGAGCCACATTTGAGGATATTCATTTAAAATTTTGATAGAACAGTAGCAGTATAATGTCGTCGTAAGTGGATATCAGGCCCTTGTAGAGCAAAATTTAGTATTTTGGTCTAAATAACCCAAAATGTGGTGTCCACATATTTGGACGCCAGGACCTAGGAGGTTAAAGTAAGAATGTGGAACAGTTAAAAGACCCCCATTAAATGACTGGAGAAGCGGATTCAGGTGTGATATGTAAACAAGGGCTTGGCCATGTATACCGTAGGTTTAAAGTAATTGATGAATTAACCCAATCTTTAAATGAATTTCGCTAGTTTTTGTGCATTCTGGTTCAGCTGAAGATAAGTTACAGAAGACTGAGAGATATGTGAGAAAGGCGAGTTACAATAATTGAGATGAGACAAAGTTCTACATTTATAGAATTTTTAGGACATTACATCTAAAAATTCTTTGTCTCAAAGAAAATTTGAGTCAAAAGGAAATTACTAAAAATAATGAAGCATTCGCTGAGGTAAGAGACTTTTGAGGTTTGTTAGACTTACCTGAAAAGTACAGCTGTGAATTGTCAGCAATGCAAGGAGATGACTTTAAAGCTGTTTAGTAGATAACTCAGCAGATAACATATATATGGGAAACGTATATACATTATATACATTTGTATTAAGATCTATGTTTATCCATTTTAACTTTTATGTTTTGTATTCACCTCACTGATGGTTTTGAATGTTTATTTGCATGTAATGTTGCTCATGCACAAAAGCAAATTTAGATATTTCCTCCCAAGATATTTGCATAAAACTACAGCAGGCATGCAAGTAAGCTCTTTTTAAATATTAATTTAAACACATTTTATATCAGCTTTTTTGTTCATATTTGCATATTTTGGATTCATGTTTTCAAACAATATGAATATTTTCATGTTCATATAAATATGAAAATCTTTTTGGGGAAATCTTTAGTAACAGGAGTTTGAAAAACATGTAGCCATTTAAAAAAAATCTATATGTATCGCTTAAATATCTTATAACTACTTACAACTACTGTATGAAAGGGTTGAAAAGAGAAAATTGATATTTGGTGTGCCTGATTAAATGCATTAAAAACACAGACATATTTCCAGTTGTTAAGCTGATATCTATACCAATAAAAACTTTCTGGCCACCCGATATGCCTCCTTTAATTTCCATGTAAAGCCAGTGTGAATTCAAATGAAACTAAAATGAGGTGATAGGGTGATTACTGTTCTGCTTACTGTTTATTTGAATTATTAAAATTATGACAAGCAGTAAGGCGTTGAGTTAAAAATGAAAAAGCAGCAACAACAACAAAAATAAATTTGTTGAATTGATACATTCTTTAATTCTTTCTTTTAACTTAACTGGCTGCAGGTTCTTAAATGTTCTTAAATGTTAAGCTGGAGTGTCGGAGTCATATTACTTCAAGGACTCATACAGCCCAATTTGATCTCAAGTGGGTCAGATCATTAAAGCCATTTCATAATGAACTGTCAGTCTGCCTGTCTCTCCACTCTCTGCTCTCTCTTTCTCTTCTCGGTTTGTGTGCATGAGGGCGTGTGAGTGCATAATTCTGATTCTGCTTCAGCATTTCAAAGGCGGAGTCTCATTCTGGTTCCTGCTCGTTTCCCCTGCCTGTGGCACCTGGAAGCAGTCAATTACCCCCCCCCCC
>NW_024582739.1:219591-263765 GCF_018398535.1 Haplochromis burtoni
CACACACACACAATTCATGCTACAATTATTGGTAAATTTGTGTGCTAAGTACATTTAGTCAAAAATAGCCTTCAGGTTTTATTGTACTAAGCATGTCAAAAACTTTGGACTCCTGTTTTAATGTATTTAGAATCCATATACAATTCAAGTACAGTAGTGTACAATACATTCTAGTACTAAAAGAGTTATACAGCAGTAATTTGCAATACAATATTTATAATAATGGATTGCATTTATATGGCGCTTTTCGGGACCCTCAAAGCGCTTTACAATGCCACTATTCATTCACTCTCACACACTGGTGGAGGAAGCTACAGGTGTAGCCACAGCTGCCCTGGGGCAGACTGACAGAAGCGAGGCTGCCATCGGCCCCTCTGGCCATCACCAGGCAGTAGGTGAAGTGTCTTGCCCAAGGACACAATGACCGAGACTGTCCGAGCCAGGGCTCGAACCGGCAACCTTCCGGTTACAAGAGAAACACCCAACTCTTAAGCCACGATCTCCCAGATTTACCAGATAAAAGGTCAAACCCAAAATTAGTCAGTGACACAATAATAAAATTGAAATAATTTAATGTTTATTATTCTGAAGCAAAATTGTCTGCATGACGTGATCACTGAGAGTGAGATTATTCTAAAGCAAAATGCCATTAAATCTCTAATAGTAGGTTTCTAAACTACAACCAATAATGTTAGAGTAAAAATTTCACACTACATTGTTTAATTACAGCATTACTTTAATTCAGTAAATACTTTTGTCACCAACATCAACACAAACAAAATATGAACCTGAAAAATAATAATTTCTTAGACGAATAATCTATTATAGATTGCATGTTACTAAATAAAAATAACTTCTTCTTCTTCTTTTTGGCATTTTTATTTGATAGGGACAGTAAAGATTGACAGGAAAGTTGAGGGAGAGAGGGGAAGACATGCAGCAAAGGGGAGGTTGAATTCAAACCTGGGCCGGCAGCCACTCGGCATATGGTTGCCTTCTCATCCCACTGAGCTAAACTGGCACCTGCAATATATTCATTCTACACTATTTGGTGTATAATTTACATAATTGTGGTGTGATTGAGAAACAATGATTATTATATCATTATTATATCTAATCTAGTGTATTTTGTAGAGTACAGTCTCATGGTATACATTACACAACTATTGCTGTCCTTTTTTCACATTCTTTCATTTACTTTATGAACAGTTTGTTTATTGTCCTTCCTGTGCTTTTGGCTGTGGCTCCTCTTCTGTTTGAGTTGGTGGGACGCCCTCTAAGAAGGTACAGAAGTACTTTGGTGTGTTTAAGTCAGGTTTCCTTAACAGCAAGTAGCATTTTGGAAAGTAGTAGGCTGCCAGCAGTCCAAAGTTGCTTGCTAGGCTGAAATAAACATGGACAATTGACCTGTTCTTGTTATTATCTCTGTTGTTGTCTACGTAGATAGGAATAAAGATCACCCAAATGACACAGTAGATCAGGGTGGAAAAGGTGATGTCCCTGGCTAGATTATACTGATGAAGAGGCTTCACTGCCATGAAGGTGCATATGAACGATGCAAGGGCCATTGCATAATTGAAACCTTGCATTAAGGCAAATACAATCAAAGGTGAAACAGGACACGAGAGGAATGATTCTACAAAGTCTATTGTCATATTTGCCACATATTCAGACAATGAAGGTCCTTCTTGAACAAACCAGCCACAGAGACCAGCCTGCACAGCGCAGCAGATCAGCACAAACAGCCAGCTCACAGGGCCTCTTAACAAATGCAGGTGAGAGGCAGCCATCTCTGGGAACTCTGTCACATAGAGTATCTGTTTGAAAAGAAAGGTTGGGTTCTAAGCATTCGTAAGATCTTATGGAAAGGCCTAAAATAATGTAATAAAGTTAGACATATTTAACCAACAAATGAGATTCTTATAGATCAATAGTTCATTCATGTCAGCTATTTGCTTCAAAGTTGAATACTGCTGCAATTAAGGTACAAAATTAAAAGTACAATAGAAACTGTCTCTAATTACACACGATGTCTCTAATTGGATGTGCCATAAGCAATAATCAAAATATTTTTTAAAACAAACTTAAAAACGGCGGGAAAGCTGAGAGAAGAATTAAAGCACTGCATGCTTTCTATCTGCTTTTTCTCTAACTGATTCTGAAGTTTCTGCACAATGCCATCGTGGGGCAGTGTTTCACCATTCTTAACTCACCTGTAGTGAGATGGACAGGATAATGGAGAGGGTGACAGTCTGGAAAATGGAAGTGAAGGGCAGCTGAAGACGGCAGACCACATCCCCTGGCTCCCCCAGGAAGAGCAGCAGACTAAGATTGGCTCCCATCAGGCCGAGCACAGCCACAAAACTCAAGGGTCCCCCTGAGGCCGTTACCAGGGGGGTTCCTCGGTGCATCAGGAACACGATACCCACTGACCCCTGACATACCAAAAGCACGGTACCAACCAGCATCATTATCACAGCATCCTGACTGCCCCAGGTAAAAAACTTAAAGATGGGGTCAGTGCAGTTCGTGCTGCGATGCTGGGACCACTGGCGGTAAGGACAGTTAGTACACTGGGTGTCGTCTATGACCGAGAAAGCACAAAAAATTTGGTTCCATTAAAAACGAAAAATCAACCAACCAAACAAACAACATACACACACCATTTAGGGATCCTGTCACACATCAGTGACATGTTATGGATTATGCTGATTTGCAGATAAAGACAAGAAAATGATACAACTTTCTCATTTGTGTTTTTAATCTAGTATTACAAGTCATTGATTTAGCTAAATACTGCAAAGAAGATGCATTAATTGCCTGAATACAGTGAGTCTTGAAGGTCTCCTTTCAGCACAAAAAAGGTTCAAATATAATGTCTGCACATCTACTGAATACTATTTTAACTCTGTGATTATCACAGATTAAAACTAGTTACCGCATTTTAATTGTGAATTTTTACAGGTGCAACAGGTAGATTTTGTATTTATTAGGACAGTGAAAGGCTCTTTATGTTTACCTGTTTTTATTCTGTTTTAAATAAATCTGTTGACATTTATATCCTTAGATATGAGCAAGAATCTTGAATTTTGAAATGAAAATGAATTTAATCCATTCTGGAATAAGGCTGTCACATAGCAACATATTAAAGAAGCGTACCGTTGTGGATTCTAGATGCACTGAATATCTTGACAAGGAAGCAAATAAGCAACATCAGATATCTGAGACTACCACATTACCCTTATTTGCCTGGTAGGTGCCTGCCAAACAGTCAATACAGTCAAAACAGCAGGAGTAGACGCCTTTGACTCTGTGGACCTGGCCTTTGCCACACATTGCTGAACAGGTGGAGTCGGGAACCTGCATAGTTTGTGGTAAAAAAGAAAATCCAAGATCTCTAACTGGATCGTGACCTGGATATTAAAGTTTTTTTACATAAGTTGTACATATTTTTCTAATAAGTTAACTAATAAGTTACCTGATTAGTGTCCCACTGAAAGAGGGACTTATTGAAGAACAGCTTTTGTTCAGTAAATTCTCCCACATTTCTAAAGTCCACTTGAGATGAGTTTGTCCAGATCCACTGAATCACACCATATCCTATGTTCGGGTCACCATATTTGTCAAACTCTATATGTGTGCCATTTATGTTAACAGAAGTGTTCCTTAAAGCCTCAGACAGCTGTAAAAATGTAATTTAACTCATTTTGTTATTGTTGATAAGCTTGATTTTAAATACAACGGTCTATAAATTAGAAAAAATAAATCACCTTCCAGGGATAGATTTTTCTTCCAGATCCCCACTTACAGGCAGTTGAATTGCATTCTAGCAGGTTATGCAGTGCCTGTGCTACACTGTAAACAGCAGCATACACACTAAAACTTAATGTCTGCACTGCAGGTGCTTCCACTATGCTAATGTTGTCTACTGACAAATTCCAGCATTGTGGGCAGCGATCATTTGGATTCTCAGGATTTATAGTTGGAGTGGATGTCTTTGTCCGCTCTTCACTGAGTTTCTTGAAGAGCTCCATTGCATAATTGGTGAACAGGCCGAGGGTGTCTGTTTTGTCAACAAATCCAATGATTGTGCCGACTGTTTCAATGTTGGGCAGAGAAGTCACTCGAGCATCGATGGCCCAGCTTGTGGTGCCGATCCATACAGCTGTTAAATTACTCCTGATAACCTGGAAAAAATTAAACGATTGACTGGTACTGAACAAACTCCATGCACTAATAGAAATTAATACAGTTCTTAGCTGCTTTAAATCTCTGTTTCACCAACCTCTCTAAAAAAGATTTCACTTTGCTCTGGAAGAGAAAACACCACTACCACTCCAACATTGGTTATTTGGATATTGTTTATGATGGTTTTGATTGTTGGTTCGGGGTCAGTGTACACTGGAATCAGGCCCTGATAGGCCACACAGACAGATGTTTTTTCTACCAATTTGGTGAACATCTGCACACCTCGTCGCCCATATGCCTCATCACTGCCCACAATTGCCACCCAGTTCCAGCCAAATTCCTGTATTAGCTGTATCATGACATCCACTTGCCATTTGTCACTGGCCACCGTACGAAAGAATGACGGGTAGAGAAGTTTATCACTGAACCTGTCACTGGTGGCCCCATAGCTAATCTGGTGTGAAAATTAAAAACAGAAAATCAGAGATAACTCTAATCACTATTGACATGTAAGACCTAATATATCATTTTCAAGGTTAAAAACAAAACAAAAAAACAATTATCTAAAGATCAGGCAATAAAAGAACAAGTTAATTTTTCTGTGATATAACCTGGCACAAATCCTTTGATCGACTTGTAAGAATTACTTTTACATTTGAAATATTTATTGTCAGATCTTTGCATTAATAGAAACTATGCTGCAAATCTTAAGATGTATGTGTATTCAAACCTGTGGCATCAAAAAGAATCCCAGGAGTTTTCCAATGACTGACACCATTTCTGAGTCAAGAGGACCAATCACTGCAACTGTACTGGTTTCATAGTCGGTGTAATTACACTGTACAGGTAGTTCTTGGTCGGATTTTTCAGTTAGGAAAGACAGAGTAGGGTTTATAATAATTAAAGATTTTGTGCATGTGTCATAGATTTCATAACCTAACTTGATGCCTGGGAGGAGAGTCTGATTTCCGTTGATTTCATCCACTGTGTATTTCATGGCTATAGCAAGTCCCAGTCCAAACTTATTTACACTGTTTACCCACAAGCAGAAAACAGTAAATATTGTGGTAAGTCAGGGTTAGCATACACGATTAGAGTCTCATGTTATTATTAAGGGTTGTTCACAACCATCCTTACCTTTCACATCTTATCTGGTTGGGCTCTGTTATTTCACTGAGGCTGCTGGTGACATCGTTAATGGGAAAGAGCCCTCCGAGCATAATGTCCCCAGACAAACTGAAGAGGCTGGTAGAAATGTTGTTGACCCATTCAGGCAAACTCTCACTGCAGCTCAGTGTAAAGAAACAGCACAAAACCAGCAGAGCGAGACATGAAGCCATGACACTGATAAGCAAGCGAATGAAGCCACAGCAATGACAGCAGCGTATTTTTATGTCAGTGCATCATGTAGGTGGTTTTATGCAAATTCACCTGTGTTCTCACACAGACATATTTACAACCTCTATGGTTTTCTGAGAAAAAAGATTCACTTTGCACTTTTGTGTGTTTGTGTGTATGTCTGCAGTGTTCATCTTTCCGGAGTATTTTCATAGAATTTGTTTGTGGTTTGAAATTTGTTTGTCTTTGGAATAATTATCTATCATGAGTATCATGATTCCTGGTTTGGATCTTTGAGTTTTGAGTTGCTTTGGACTTTTAGGGCTCTCATTAAGAGATTTCTATTCTCTCTGCTGTTCTAGAGTTTTTTAATTTATTTATTTATTTTTTTTTTTAGATTTCATAATCATTCTGGTATTCTAGAGTTCTTGTGGTATTTGAGTTTGGGTAGTATTTATTAAATTTAGGATTCTTATTTGAATTTCTTTAATATTCTAAAAGTGAGACTTATTTCTTGTGCTATTGCTGAACTCTGTTTTTATTTCAAGGTTTTCTGTTACATTTTTTTTTACTGTTGTATTGTGTGAGTTCTGGTTTTTATGGATCTCTTGATGCATGCTCAATCATCCGGGGAAGTACATCTCCAAAAGTTTGATTCTGTTCATCTGGGCGTAGCGTTTTCAGTGGGAGAAACGTAGCGTCACTCATCCAAGTGACTTCTTCAGTCTCAGCTGACTGCAGGTTTCCCCAGTCTTATAAACAGTACATTTGCATAATGACTGAAACCAGCCCACTGAAGGAACAATGTGCATCATAATTATGCAAATTCTCATGTGTATTTCCCACAGTGTTTGACTGCCTCTTCTTTCCTCTTTCAGTGTTTATGTCTTCCTTACCTCCGTCTTCGTTTTCATGTAAGACTTCTTACAGTCATATTTCCTGTTTTACTTTAATGGTAGGTAGTTGGTAGGTGGTTGCTTTCATGTTGAGTTTACCTTCCTTTCAGTTTCCTCTTAGTCTGCACCTGTGGTTCATTCTCCCAGCTATCCTGTATCCTTAATCGGTCTTGTTTGTGTACATACTGCAGTCATCCTTGTGTCCAATGCCATGTTGTCTGTTATGCTCCCCTTTTATTTGAAAAGGTCTGGGACTTTTTGTTAAGTATTCTGCCTGCAGTCTTCAGAAATTTGGTTATCCCCTCTTCAATCCACATACAAACAATGACACTTAAACAATCTTACACATTAAATTCCATTATGCCTCCTTGCTAAGACTCTATTAAACCAAAACCTTGTATCTTGAGTGTTTTTGATTAACTTTTCAGTTTTTTCAACCCCTGAAAACGTGACTATCCAGAGCTGGGTCTAGTAAGCACATTGTTTTGAAATATCATGTCATATATTTCCCTCACTGTTGGCTTGGTATGTTTATTTGCATGCAATGTTGCTCATCCACAAAGCAAATTAAATATTTCCTCCCAAGATATTTGCATAAGCCTTCAGCAGACTTACAAAGTAAGCTCCTTTTAAATGTCCATTTAAACACATTTTAAATCAGCTTTGAAGTTTTTTTTTCTTTTTTGCCTTCTTTTACTATTACAGGAAATCTTTGGTAACAGGGGTTTGAAAAAACACAAGCCATTGTTTTTTTTATCATAAGGTATCTCATAGAAAACTTATAACTACTTACAAGTACGAAATTAAAAGGTGTAAATCAGAAAAGCAATATTTGATAATTAAACGCATTGAACACCACAGCCATAATTTTAGTTGTTAAGCTGATATCTATTACAACATCATTCAAGAATTCAAATTACACTATGGGCCTACAGAAAGATGGGCATTGCGTGACTACCAAAACTAGCAATTAGGACATGGAATGTTATCTCTCTTGTGGGGAAGGAGGCTGAGTTAGTGCTTAAGGTTGAGAGTTACCGGCTAGATATAGTCGGGCTCACCTCAAAGCACAGCTTAGGCACTGGAATCAGAGGGTTTGTTCCCAGCACCTTTGGGTCAGGGAACGTGCCCTGTCTGTCATCTGTGCTTATGCACTGAACAACGTTCAGAGTACCCAGCCTTCTTGGAGTCCATTGGTGGGGTGGTTGAGGGTGCTCTGGGAACACTTGGCAGAGGCCCTGGTCTGAGAGATCTTCAACTCACACCTCCGGCAGAGCTTCAAGAGCATTCCAAGGGAGACTGGGAACACTGGGGCTTTCTTGGTTGACACGCCTCTACAATGTTGTGTAGAGATCAGGGGGCAGTACCTCTGGATTGGCAGACCGGGGTGGTGGACTGAAGCATGTGTTCTAACTGCCATGGATAAGCAGTCACATGATATCACACATTGAAGGGATTACAAAATGTAGTATAATACACAAATATATGTTTCTAATAAATATATTGAGAATATTAATATAGATAATGACAATTAGTTTTCCTTGGTCAGTGATACAGATGGAAGCTTGAGTGTGAGAAGTGTTTAGGCTAAGTACAACTCAGCATTGCAAATCATGTGGATATATGTTTGAAAATTATGGCCTCAAAGCTTTTCTTGCCTGTGGCACCTGGAAGCGGTTGGATACACACTTACTCACCTGTGTGCACTCTGATGTCACTGCAGAGTTCCTCAGTTTCTCCCTCTGTGGTCTTAAAGATTTGCTTCTCATGCACACACACACACACACACACACACACACACACACACACACACACACACACACACACACACACACACACACACACACACACAATATGGCAGCTTTATTTAGTAATAAATAGCTCTCAGGTTTTGTACTGAGCATGTCAAATATTTTTGACTAGTATTTTAATGTATTTAAGATGAAAATACACTGCAAGTACAATAGTGTACAACACATTCTATATTATTTATGAAGTTCACACCACAAGTATTAATGCAAAAAAGAAAAAAAAGACGGAACCAGTTTCACAACAATAAATTTACAATCTGTCTTTACCAGAGAAAAGATTAAACCCAAACTTAGTCAGTGTATCAAGATTTTGATAATTTAATGTGTATTACTCTGAGGCAGAATTGTGTACATAACAATTTTACTTTTAGATAACTTGAGAGTATTTTTAAAGAGAAAAGCAATTATTATATTTTTAAATGACAAACATTGTAGGTTAAAAATCCAGTGTTAGAGATAAAAAACTGTCACAGTACAGTATGTCTAATTGCTTCATTATTTTCATCCAGTTCATGAAACTGCAGTAACACAAACAAAAGAAATATAGAAAAAAAAATTCTTGAATAAGATAGTTTACAGGTACAAATCTATTTTAAACTCTTTTGCAGACTACACATTATTATATAAATGCAATGCACTTTCTGTGTTATTTGCTGTATGTATTACGTGATTGTAGAGTAATTCAGAAACAACTATTTTTATAATATTATCTAGTTTCTTTTGTGGTGTACTGAACTATGCTGCAAATTACTCAATCATTCCTATCCTCATAGAAAGCAAAAGCTATGGAATTTTGAGATTCTTTGATTTTCTTAATAAGAAGCTCAGTTGTTTATTGTCCTTCCTCTGCTTTTGGCTGTTGCTCTTCTTGAGTTTGAGTTGGTGGGACGCCCTCTAAGAAGGTACAGAAGTACTTTGGTGTGTTTAAGTCAGGTTTCTTTAACAAGAAGTAACATTTTGGAAAGTAGTAGGCTGCCAGCAGTCCAAAGTTGCTTGCTAGGCTGAAATAAACATGGACAATTGACCTGTTCTTGTTATTATCACTGTTGTTGCCTACGTAGATAGGAATAAAGATCACCCAAATGACACAGTAGGTCAGGGTGGAAAAGGTGATGTCTCTGGCTAAGTTATACTGATGAAGAGGCTCCACTGCTATGAAGGTGCATATGAATGATGCAAGGGCCATTGCACCATTGAAAACTTGCATTAAAGCAAATCCAGTCAAGGATGAAACAGGACACGAGAGGAAGAATTCTACAAAGTCTATTGTCATATTTGCCACATATTCAGACAATGAAGGTCCTTCTTGAACAAACCAGCCACAGAGACCAGCCTGCACAGCGCAGCAGATCAGCACAAACAGCCAGCTCACAGGGCCTCTTAACAAATGCAGGTGAGAGGCAGCCATCTCTGGGAACTCTGTCACGCAAATTATCTGTTAAAAAAAGAAGAAGTTATCATCCTGATTATATCTTTATTTTTTATTTTTCTTATATTACATTATGTGTTTTGTCCAAAAGCGCTTGTGCTTTTATGCGCTTTCACTAAAAACAACTTCTGAATCTTTTTGAGAAATCTAAAGTAGATTACACTTGTATGCCTCCACAAACCTGTCAAGTTACATTTTACGCTGAAAATAAGGTAAAAATTCTAAAATGTGGAAACACTGCAATGAAGATGAAGCTGAGCATCAAGCCAAATGGTTACAACTGCCTCATAGACATTAGACAGAAAAATGTTTTTGCAAAATACTGAGCCGTAGCAGTTAAATTGACCTTTGACCTTTTATATGTAAAATGCCACCTTTTTACAATTTATGATCGTTTTTTGCTGTTGGTGTATTATTTGTAAAGTTCTTACTGAAATCCCTTTTCTTGACACCACACACTGATCATGACTGATGTTTTTACTATGTTTTACACAATTTTGTGGGGTTTTATTTAAACTGCATGTATTAAATTGAAAATGTAGATTTTCTTTTATTGATGGGAGTATATACATATTAATAGCTCTTGAACGGTTTTGTTTCTGTGTCATGCTATATATCTGGTCTGTCTTGCAAAAGTAAACGTTCCTTGAAAACTGGCCAATAAATACATGTGATATCTCTAATTTGTGTAAGTATGTGTCAGTAGCAATTATCAAATTAAAGTTAGCAACAAAAATTATTGAAGACTGGAAAGCTTAGGGAAGACAGAAAAATTAACACACTGCATACCTTCTATCTGTATTTTATCGAGCATGTTCTTTAACTGATTCTGCCGTTTCTGCACACTGCCATTGTGGGGCAGTATTTCACCAGTATTAACTCACCTGTAGTGAGATGGACAGGATAATGGAGAGGGTGACAGTCTGGAAAATGGAAGTGAAGGGCAGCTGAAGACGGCAGACCACATCCCTTGGCTCCCCCAGGAAGAGCAGCAGACTGAGATTGGCTCCCATCAGGCCGAGCACAGCCACAAAACTCAAGGGTCCCCCTGAGGCCTTTACCAGGGGGGTTCCTCGGTGGATCAGGAACATGATACCCACTGACCCCTGACATATCAACAGCAGGGTACCAACCAGCATCATTATCACAGCATCCTCGCTGTCCCAGGTGAAAAACTTAAAGATGGGGTCAGTGCAGTTCGTGCTGCGATGCTGGGACCACTGACCGTTGGGACATTTAGTACACTGGGTGTCGTCTATGATTGGGAAAGCACAAAAATATGGCTAAATTAAAAAGCAAAATAAAACATCACAACAGTACACACACGCACCATTTAGAGATCCTATCTTGCACAGGCTACATGTGTGACTTACTTCATTTTTATGCCTTTTTACACAGAAAGAGATAAGAAAATCATTCCCCTGATTTGAAGAGGAGAAATGTATTGCCCTAATTAACAAAACCTAATGATTTGGAAAGGGACACATCTGTCTATATAAGGTTCCATAGTTGCAGTGTATGTGAGAGCAACAACCATGCCTACAACACTTCACTGATCAGGCCTGAAGGGTAGACTCGCAAGAGAGAAGCCACTCCACAAGAATAAGCACATAGCAGCCTGTCTGGAGTTTCTCAAAAAGGTACTTGAAGGACTCTCAGACCACGAGAAACAAAATTCTCTGGTCTGATAAAACAAAGATTGAACTGTTTGACATTAATTCCAAGTGTCATGTCTGGAGGCAACCAGTGCTCTGGACCTCTGATTCATCAGGTTCAAGTTCATCTTCCAAAAGAACAACAACCTTAAGCACACCGGCATCATAACAAAGGAGTGGGTTCGGGACCGCTCTGAATATCCTTAATTGGCCTAGCCAAAGCCCACACTTGAATCCGATTGAATATTTCTGGAGAGGTCTGAAAATGGCTGTGCAATTACACGCTCCATCAAACTCGATGGAGTTTCAGAGGTTCTGCAAGGAAGAATGGGAGAAACTGCCCAAAACCAGGAATGCCAAGAATGTAGCATCATAGTCA
This sequence comes from Haplochromis burtoni, assembly GCF_018398535.1. Taxonomy (NCBI): domain Eukaryota; kingdom Metazoa; phylum Chordata; class Actinopteri; order Cichliformes; family Cichlidae; genus Haplochromis; species Haplochromis burtoni. The sequence goes on from NW_024582739.1 coordinate 231,288, forward strand.
AAAAGACTAGAGGCTGTAATTGCTGCCAAAGGTGCTTTAATAAAGTATTGAGCAAAGGCTGTGAACACTTATTTACAGTTTATATGTTTTATTTTTAGAAAAACTTATATTTATTTTGTAGAATTAAGACATAGATTTTTTTTTCACTTTGCCAACATGAAGTATTATGTGTAAAATCTTGAGGTGAAAATGAATTTAATCCATTCTGGAATAAGGCTGTCACATAACACTGTGGATTCTTACTGGTTGCTCTGTATGAGCATGAATCTCATCTGAGACAACATCACCTTCATTTGCCTGGTAGGTGCCTGCCAAACAGTCGATGCAGTCAAAACAGCAGGAATAGAAACCCTTGACTCTGAGGACCTGGCCTCTGTCACATTTTGCTGAACAGGTGGACACAGGAATCTGTGAAGGTTGCGGTACAAAATTTAAGATCTTAAAATAGATCATGAACTGGACATGAAAGCTTTTACATGCTAGAAGTTGTGAAGATTTTTCTGAGTTACAAGCGTTACCTGTTTAGTGTGCCACTGAAAGAGGGACTTGTTGAGGAACAGCTTTTGTTCAGTATATTCTCCCACATTTCTAAAGTTCACTTGAGATGAGTTTGTCCAGATCCACTGAATCATATTGTATCCTATGTTCGGATTGCCATCATTGTCAAAGTCTAGACGTGTGCCATTTATGTTAACAGAAGTGTTCTTTAAAACCTGCAAGAGCTGCAAAATGCAATTATTGTTGTTACTGATAAGCTCGATTCCAAACTTTGTATAGTGTCTCATATAGTAGAAAAATAAAAGAAATCACCTTCCAGGGATAGATTTTGCTTCCAGATCCCCACTTACAGGCAGTTGAATTGCACTCCAGCAGGTTATGCAGTGCCTGTGCTACACTGTAAACAGCAGCATACACACTGAAAGCTGATTTCTGGACTGCAGGTGCTTCCACTATGCTAATGTTGTCTACTGACAAATTCCAGCATTGTGGGCAGCGATTGTTTGGATTGTTTTGACTGTCAGGATTTGTGGCTGGAGTGGATGTCTTTGTCCGCTCTTCACTGAGTTTCTTGAAAAGCTCCATTGCATAATCTTTGAACAGGCCGAGGGTGTCTGTTTTGTCAACAAATCCAATGATTGTGCCAACTGTTTCAATGTTGGGCAGGGAAGTCACTCGAGTATGTATTGCCCAACTTGTGCTGCCGATCCACACAGCTGTTAAATTACTCCTGATAACCTGGAATAAATTGCATTGGTTGACTGGTACTGAACAAACTGTCCATTAGCAGAAAATAATACATTTTTGAATCACTTTAAATCTCTGTTTCACTAACCTCTCTAAAAAAGTATTCAGCTTTCTCTGCGAGAGAAAACACCACTACCACTCTGACATTGGTCGTTTGGATATCGTTTATGATGGTTTCGATCGCTGGTTCGGGGTCAGTGTACACTGGAATCAGGCCCTGATAGGCCACACAGATAGATGTGTTTACTGTCATTTTAGTGAACATCTGCACACCTCGTTGCCCGTACTCCTCGTCGCTGCCCACAATTGCAACCCAGTTCCAGCCAAACTCCTGTATTAGCTTTATCATGACATCCACTTGCCATTTATCACTTGGCACAGTACGAAAGAATGACGGGTAGAGAAGTTTATCACTGAACATGTCGCTGGTGGCCCCATAGCTAATCTGGTGTGAAAATGTAAAAGAGAAACGATTTACTTTTACATTTAAAATATTTTTGCAAGTCTCAAATTTGTAAATAAGAGAAAAAAATCTGATAACTACAAAATGTATGTGTATTCAAACCTGTGGTAGCATAAAAAATCCCAGGAGTTTTCCAATAACTGACACCATTTCTGATTCAAAAGGACCAATAACTGCAACTATACTGGGCTCATGGTCAGTGTAATTACACTGCACAGGTAGTTCTTGGCTGGATTTTTCAGTTAGGAGAGACAGAGTAGGGTTTATAATTACTGAAGATTGTCTGCATGTGTCATAGATTTCATAACCTAACTTGATGCCAGGGAGGAGAGTCTGATTTCCGTTGATTTCATCCACTGCGTATTTCATTGATATAGCAAGTCCCAGTACAACATTATTTGCACTGTTCAGCAGCAAGCAGAAAACAGTAGAAGTCATTGTAAGTAAGGGTTAGTTATTTTGAATCTCATGTTGTTAAGAAAGCGTTGTTCATAACCATCCTTACCTTTCACATCTTATCTGGTTGGGCTCTGTTATGTTACTGAGGCTGCTGGTGACATCGTTAATGGGAAAGAGCCCTCCGAGCATAATGTCCCCAGACAAACTGAAGAGGCTGGTAGAAATGTTGTTGACCCATTCAGGCAAACTCTCACTGCAGCTCAGTGTAAAGAAACAGCACAAAACCAGCAGAGCGAGACATGAAGCCATGACGCCAATAAGAGGGAGACTGAAGCCACAGCAATAAGAGCAGAGTGCTTATGTCAGTGTTTCGGAAATTATTGTTTTATACAAATTCACCTGGAAGTCCTCATCATGCCTTCCCTCACTTGCCCAACCAAACCTGACACATTAGCAAAAGCAAATGCAAATCATACACATAACAAATCAAATTTGAATACAAGTGAACCTTTTGACATGATTAATCTATTTTTTCCAATCATACCAAAACGATTTTTTAATTTGAAATATCGTGGGAGCAAGAAATGATGCAGTCTCCTATACCTTAATGTTTTTCACATGGTTAGGATAATGTATTTATAACATTTTGCTCGAGCAACGACTCGCTTTGCACAATGTGTAGAGATATGTTTGCTTATGCTGTTCCAGTGGTGTTATCTAACCAGGGTAATTTCCTGAAATTTGTTGATATTTGTTTGTGGTGTGAAATTTGTTTCTCTTTTGTCTAACTATATCTCATAAGTGTCATGATTCGTGGTTTCTCGTGTTTGAGTTGTGTTGGAGTATGTGGGTTCTCATTATGTGTTTTCTGTTTATTCTCCCTTTTATTCTACTAAATTGAGGACAGATGATACTGTGGTGGAGTTTGGTCTACGGCTCTTCTGCAGAGGAAGAGTGGTGCAATAGGTTCAAAAGCTCAAGAGTGGAAATCCCTGTAAAAATAAAAGATCACTTGCCTGCAATGCTGTCTGTGTGTCTTGGTGGGGTCCCAGAACTGGTGTGTTTCACAGTTGGGCAGAAATCCAGCCAAGGAATGTTGGAGACATAGCCTGACTTATTGCTGGTGCATATGGTGGTGAAAGTTGTAGCACTGTCAGCAAGAGCAGGCGGCAATATGGCAAGTGCAACTGGAGAAGCTGTAGTACCAGGCTGAGCGCCTGAGGCAGGTTATGTAGAGACTGGTTCCTCACTGGTGCCTCTGCTACACTCTCCGTGACTGATGCTGAGGCTGGACTGGATGGGGGTGGAGACCATCCTCAGGCCATCATAGAGATGTTCAAAGTGAAAGCAAAGGAATGCCACAGCACATTCAGGAGTGGGCAGTGTTGCTACAGGGGGAAGGCCCAGATGGTGGCACTGAGCCTGCTGCCAGTGTTGCGAGGGCGCTTTGCCGAAGTCTCCAAGGTAAGTGAAATTCAATACATCCTGGACCCGAGACCAAAGCTACACACATTGGGGATTTTATCAAGGGATAATATGCTCTATTGCTCTATACGTAGATAATTTACTATATTTCTTTATTGTTGTCTTTTTTTGTCCTTAACCCTGTCCTCCCAGGTCTTTCTCATTACATCCAGTGGACCTCTGATTGATGGACAAATAGCAAGTCAGAAGATCAAAAGTTTTCAAACACTCTTCAATCATATAATAAATGACAGCAAAATAAGAATCAACAGCCATGGCCACAACCCATACACTCAGTTCTGCTGCTCAACCCACAAAAGCATTTTCCTTGTGGCAGCAGTTAAGGAGAAATAAACAGGCTTTCCAAGAGTATAACATTTATTGGCACAGATCATTGTTACAACAAAAAAATAATCAAACAAATGTACTTTTTGTGCCAAGTTTATATGAAACCATACCGTAGTGGTTCACAGCCAAGAATGAAAGATGGGGATGAAAATTAGCACCTCCAAGTCTGAGGCCATGGTTCTCAGCCAGAAAAGGGTGGAGTGCCCACTCCAGGTCACGGACAAGTTGCTACGTTACTGATATTGTTACACTACTGATATTATTACTCCTGCTCTGCCTGCAGCCCCTAATTCTTCAAATGAAGATTGTGAAAAAAATTTTTTCTTTCTTTCTAGAAAAAATTTGTAATGTAAGAAAAAAACTTTCCCCATCAGCATCTGCATTGTCAGTTCCTACTTCAGCTCAGCCTGTTATTTTAGATAGATTTTCACCCATTTCACTACCAAAGCTGGTAAAATTAGTTAATTCAATGAAATCATCCTCCTGCTGACTTGACTTTTTATCTGCATCGTTACTCAAAAATGTCTTCCAGTCTATTGGTCCCTGTGTGCTCACCATAATTAACACTTCACTGGTGTCTGGTAAAGTCCCTGCTAGTCGTCACAGTTTTCATAATCACAGTCATAGAATTAGTCTTCAAAGTGTCATAGCTTTACCACAGTTTCATAGTCTGGTATAGTGTTCAGTATCATAGGTTTTCATGGTCTGTTTTCCAGTTTAGTTTTCTTGTCTGCACTCATCTTAGCTCTTGTTTTGCCTTCTGTCATCAGCCATAATAAAGGCCTGCTTTTTTGTTAAAGTCATGTCTCCTCGCCTGTGTCTCCTCTTGAGTCCTGCTCTAAGTTTGTTACGGACGAGCTCCTAATTTATGCTACATCCCCTGGCTAGTCTAGGGCGTTTGAAGGGACTAACATAAAGGTAAATAGTGAAGGAGGAGCCAAGATGCTAATTTTCAAATGTTTATTTCATGCTAGTGTTGAAATCATGGTTCAGACTGAGGGAATAATTTCAGGGAGAGCCAAGGCCAACATAACAAACAAAACATTCCTGATATGAAAATAAAAGAAATTGACCTAACTCCAAAGAAAAAAAGAAAAAAACTATACAACCTATAACCATAACCTACCTAACAACACATAAAGAGGAGAAAACAGGGTGTCAAAATAGAAGGCAGCTCTCCCCTACAGGCAGTCTGAAAATGAAAACATAAAAATGCAGATAAAAGTCACAAAGGCATGCAAGCCTGCACCGATATGGCAATCAAAATGGCCAGAGGGCCCAAAAACACAGTTCCACAGGTCTTAAGTAGCTCTCTGCTGATTGACAATTAGCTGGATATCTGTGAGTAGCATCCAATCAGGACAGAGGAGATGGAGCCAAGACATAACATAAGGAGTTAGTTGAAAGAAGAAAACCAACATCCTCCTGGGGGATGTAACAAGTTTTAAGACCAAATGGTGGAGAGTCCCAGATATTTAAACCTTAGTGGGAGTTACCCCTTAATAGGGTCTTTGACCCACTATTAAAATCATGTGTTTCATCACATGAGCCAAGGTGTCAAAAAGGGGTGTGGGTCATTATTAGCAGAGGTTTCGGGTGAAACCATTGTGAGTCCTTGCCTCAACCTATCATGTGACCTTTTGAGGTCACCTGACGCAAGATGTGAGTGGGGGTTAAAGAACCTGAGAAGGGATCTCAAAACAACATTGTAACTGATAGACAGCTGATGTCGTATGGCACCTCCTCTGTTCAAGTATGGTCGATCACAGTGGACATAGATGGCTTCTGTCAGTCCTCTTTCAAACCATCTTCCTTCTCTGTCCAAAATGTTAACATTGGCATTCTTGAAAGAGTGACCATTATCCTTTAGATGCAGTTGTATAGCTGAGTCTTCTCCTGTCGAGGTGGCTCTTCTATGTTGTGGATGTCCTTTGTGGATCTTCCAAAGATCCACAAAGGATTAGTTCCACTCAGCCCCATTGTTAGCAGTATAAACAGCCACCTACAACGTTTCCAAGTACCTCGCCACCATTCTAGCTCCCCATGTGGGGAATATACCTCAGCACATCAAAAACTCTACTGACTGATGAATCGTCATGTGAGCTTGTGAACCGTAATTGCCTTCCACATTGCGTCTTTGAGGTAGTGCTAAATGAAAATAAAGCAAATTGAATCTTCTCTGAAGGATGACTGGTCTTTAGAAATAGGATTTTCCCCCAGATGAGCTAGAGGAGGAGGAAGTGACTGGGACGCGGGAGGTCTACGCATCTGGGATGTTGAGGTTGTTGATCCAACAACCCAGATGTGAAGAAGTGGCAGAAAATGGATGGATAGATGCAGTGAGTGCAGAATCTCTATTTCTAATGGATTTCCACACTGTGAAAATATATACGTATCATATATTCAAGTAAAATACCTCATAGTACACTTTTGTCACACCGTATGTTTAATTGCATCATTATTTTTATTCAGTTCATGCTGTTATGACCAACATTACCACAAACAAAACAACATTCCTGACAAATAATTCTTTCATAAAAGCTCATGTACAAGTAAGAATGTATTGTAGACTACATGTTGCTAAATAAACACACAACATTCTTTTTATGTTATTTGCTGTATGTATTATATGATTGTAGAGTAATTGAGAAACAATAATTATCATAATCTAGTGCATTTTGTAGAGTACAGACCCATGATCTACATCACTTGAAGTTCTTCAGAGGCCTGGTAATGAACTAATCATTTGATTCAGGTGTGTTGACCTAGGGTGACTCAGCCCTCGAGGCCTGGAGGATTTAAAAGATAAAATGAAATCTGACGGATGGATAGCGATAGGAAGGTTGTTCCACAGATTCGGTGCAACCAGGGCAAAAGCACGGTCACCCCTAGATTTAAGTCTAGAGCTAGGCTGAGCCAGGAGTAATTGGGCTGAAGACCTGATGGCTAAGAAGATCGACAAGATAACGAGGGGCTAAATTATTTATAATTTTAAAGGTGAGCAACAATATTTTAAATTCAATGCGATATTTTATGGGTAACCAATGCAAATCAATAAGAACAGGGGTGATAGAGGCATGCTTTCTAGTGCCAGTCAGGAGGCGAGCCGCAGCATTCTGGACAAGCTGAAGTCTGTGAAGGAGAGCAGATTGAAGACCAAAGTAGAGAGAATTACAGTAATCCAATCTAGAAGTCACAAAAGCATGAATGAGCTTTACAAGATCTTTATGAGGGACATAGTGCTTAGCCTTAGCAATAAGGCGCAATATCCTATGTTTGGGCTGCTTTGTTAGTCAAACTCTATACGTGTGCCATTGATGTTAACAGAAGTGTTCCTTAAAGCCTCAGACAGCTGTAAATATGTAAATTATTTTTATTATTATTTATAACCTTGATTCTGAATTGTGTACTAAATTAGAAAAAAATAAATCACCTTCCAGGGATAGATTTTGCTTCCAGATCCCCACTTAAAGGTAGTTGAACTGCATTCCAGCAGGTTTAAAGAAACAGCGCAAAGCCAGCAGAATAAAATGTGAAGCCATGATGCCGATAAGCAGGAGACAGAACCCAGAACGCGTCAATGTGCTTATATGTCAGCGCATCATGGGCGATGGTTTTATGAAAATTCACCTGTAAATCATATGTCCTCCTTCTCCTGACCGCCCACCCTGACACATTCGGAAGAGCAAGTCATAAACAAAACCAAAAATGTACATATAGATACGGATATGAAAGTTTTAAAATTATTATATGAAACATTTTCAATCATCTTGGAACATTTTAAAATTCAGATTATTATATGTGAAAATTCCATAACATACTTTTATTTAATGACCTCAACAGTTTTCATATAGTTAAACTATTGCATTTTATCAACATGTAACTAGAAGTAAAGGTGGACTTTGCATATTTCGTGTGTGTGTGTGTGCGCGCGCGCGCCGTGTTGGTGGTATTCATCTTTCCGGAGAATTTTCCAGACATTTGTTTGTGGTTTAAAATTTGTTTCTCTTTGGCATCCATCATCACATAAGCACTTATGCCTTCCCACCTGCTTACTGAGATCAAAACCTTACCTGTTGATGTTGTTTTTGCTTTTGCTAACTTTAGCCATTTTTGTGGAAATTTATACTTATTTTCTTTCTGTTGTTGATGCCATTTTTAACCAAAGAAATGCATTAATAACTGGTCGCGCTAATATGGGTGATGTTGATAATAACCATTATATTAAGATCTTTTTTCATACATATCACTTTACCTCCCTATTGGCTTCAGATGGTTGTTTGTTGTGCTTCATCGGGTGAGGGCCTCCAGCTCGCACTGGAACGGTTCGCAGCCGAGTGTGAAGCAGCGGGAATGAGGATCAGCACCTCCAAATCTGAGGCCATGGTTCTCAGCCGGAAAAGGGTGGAGTGCCCACTCCGGGTCGGGGATGAGTTCCTGCCCCAAGTGGAGGAGTTCAAGTATCTCGGGGTCTTGTTCGCGAGTGATGGGAGAAGGGAGCCGGAGATCGACAGACGGATTGGGGCTGCAGCTGCAGTAATGCGACGCTGCACCGGTCACGTCGTGGTGAAGAGGGAGCTGAGTGTAAAAGCGAAGCTCTCAATTTACCGGTCGATCTACGTCCCTACCCTCACCTATGGCCACGAGCTGTGGGTAGTGACCGAAAGAACGAGATCGCGGATACAAGCGGCAGAAATGAGCTTCCTCCGAAGGGTGGCTGGCCTCTCCCTTAGAGATAGGGTGAGAAGTTCGGCCATCCGGGAGGGGCTCAGAGTAGAGCAGCTGCTGCTCCACATCGAAAGGAGCCAGCTGAGGTGGTTCGGGCATCTGACAAGGATGCCCCCTGGGCGCCTCCTGGGTGAGGTGTTCCAGGCATGTCCCACCGGGAGGAGGCCCCGGGGCAGACCCAGGACACGCTGGAGAGATTATATCTCTCGGCTGGCCTGGGAACGCCTTGGTATTCCCCCGGATAAGCTGGAGGAGGTGGCTGGGGAGAGGGAGGTCTGGGCCTCTTTGCTTAGGCTGCTGCCCCCGCGACCGGCCTCGGATAAAGCGGATGAAGATGGATGAGGATGGATGTTGCTCATCCACAAAAGGCAACCGACATAATAGCCCCCACTATAGCTGCAGAATCCTGCAGTGGACATACAACTCAGCCTTCAGTTTAAAAAGTTTTAGCTCATTTTTTTAGGTTTAGAAAAAAATGTATATAATATATTTGAATTATAAACTCACGCCATGATTTCATTTTTGATGTGCCATGATTTCCCAGACTACCTCAGTACAAATTAATGCGAACCACTAGTGTGTTCTCGTTTAAATGACACATTGTGCTGTACTTACGTTTGTGCTGAATGTAGACTGCAAGTTTTTTTCTTCTATATTTCAAAGTCAAATATCGCACAATGAAGTTCATACTCATACTCCATTTAATTTCACAACTTTCAAGTACAAATACAACAAAGAAAAAAAACCTGTCAGTTATACAACATGAAATCTGCTGTTAAAAGATTAAAAGCAAATTATAGTCAGTGACTCAATAAGGCTTCAATAAGGCGCACGGGATTATAAGGCGCACTGTTGATGAACGGGTCTGTTTTCATACATAGGGCACATGGGATTATAAGGCACATTAAGCGAAACAAAACAGTCAGATAAGTTAAACTTTACTCAACTCATTCTTCTTGCTTCCTCCACCTCCGTGCCATTGTTTGATTAATGATGAATGCACCTTATAGTGCGGAAAATACGGTATATTAAAATAACACAGCTCAAAGTTACCTACTTTTAGCTACAATTTTGTGACTAACATTATTCCAAGCAAAACAATAATCCTGAAAAATAATAAAATTTCAACTACAAGACTGTATGTTCATTAATAAGCACAAAGCACTCTTTCTGTGTTATGTTTATACCTCACATTTTCGAGTAACTCAGAAACAATGCATCATATAATCTAATGTGATGGTACAATTTATAATATGCTAAGATATGGTATATATAACAATCATTGTCTTTGATGAAAGAAAATAAATGTAAGTTTTTCAGATTCTTTGATTTACTTTATAAACAGTTTAACTGTCTATTGTCCTTCCTGTGCTTTTGGCTGTGGCTCCTCTTCTGTTTGAGTTGGTGGGACACCCTCTAAGAAGGTACAGAAGTACTTTGGTGTGTTTAAGTCAGGCTTCCTTAACAACAAATAGCATTTTGGAAAGTAGTAGGCTGCCAACAGTCCAAAGTTGCTTGCCAGGCTGAAATAAACATGGACAATTGACCTGTTCTTGTTAGCTGAACTATTGTTTCCTATGTAGATTGGAATAAAGATCACCCAAATGACACAGTAGGTCAGGGTGGAAAAGGTGATGTCCCTGGCTAAGTTATACTGATGAAGAGGCTTCACTGCCATGAAGGTGCACATGAACGATGCAAGGGCCATTACACCATTGAAACCCTGCATTAAGGCAAATCCAATCAAAGGTGAAACAGGACACGATAGGAATGATTCTACAAAGTCTATTGTCATATTTGCCACATATCCAGACAATGAAGGTCCTTCTTGAACAAACCAGCCACAGAAACCAGCCTGTACAGCGCAGCAGATCAGCACAAACAGCCAGCTCACAGGGCCTCTTAACAAATGCAGATGAGAGGCAGCCATCTCTGGGAACTCTGTTACATAGAGTATCTGTTTGAAAGGTAAGGTTACCATCTTGATTATAATGTATACTTTTTATTTTATCCTACAATATCCTTAAGTTTGGCATGAATACATATAATTCACATTTAAAAAGCTTCTGAAATTTCTAGAGAAATTTAAACTAGAAAACCTGTCAAGCTGCAATTTACATTTATCTGTCCAAGCAGGTATGTGAGCTGATAGAGAGACTTTGACAAAACAAACTGAAATCTGAAATACAGACACATTACACAAAAAAGCTGAATATATTATAACAGAGGTTCTGGGCCAGCATCCAAAATCAAATGTTGCAAATAAAGTACAATTTCTTAAGTGTGGATCCTTCTTTCAGAAACAAAGACAAAATTTGATGTGATTTTGGGGTAAATTTCTTGAAATTGTATATATAGAAAAGACAATTCATGTTTTTTTTCTATTAATGTCAGTATATTATAAATATTAATAGTACCTGGACAGACACAAACTCAGCTCAAGTATGATTTTGCTGTAATACCAATCTGACCCATCAAGTAAGAGTTTATGAGGCTTCATATTTTCACCACCTTCACTACCTCTATGTCTTGCATCTTCGCTTTTTTACCCACCTGCATCTAATTCACACACATATATTCTGATTGTTTCTGTAGACATTTACTTAAAAAACATTGTAAAACCTCTTGTAGACAAACAAACAAAAAAAGCTATCTGGACTCCATGGATAATTTTAGATCAATCTCCAAGCTTTCTTTTCTTTCATTTTTTAAATTTTTTTTTTTAAAAAAGCTTAATCCTAAACAAACCTAATGACATTCACATGCTCAACACACTCTATGACTGTATCCAATATATTAAATCATGGATGTCCCACAACTTCCTTAAGCTAAATAGAGACTGAATTAGTCATTGCTAACCATTGCACAATAAACACCGATCAGGCAAAACATTATGACTACTAACAGGTTCTGATAGAAAAGTGTCAGAATACACAGTGCTTCACAATTTTTTGCATCTGGGCCTGCAGCTGCAGATCAGTCAGGTTAAACTTGCTGAGCTCTGTCCACTGCTGAAAGCACCAACAATGGGCACATGAACTGGACCATGGAGCAATAGGAAAAGGTGGTGTGGTCTGAATAATATTTTCTTTTACATCTTGTGGATGCCCAGGACCATGTGTGTTACTTACATGGGTATCATCTGGCACCAGGATACACTATGGGGAAAAAAGCAGCCCAGTGGAGACAAGGCAATGTTCTGCTGGTCCCATCATCCATGTGGATGTTACATTGACACCTAGCTAAATATTGCTGCACACCATATACATGGAAGCAATATTCCAAGATGACTGTGGCCTCTTTCAGCAGGATAGCGCATACTGCCACAAAGCAAATGTGGTTCAGGAGTGGCTTGAGAAGTCTCAATCTAAGTGAGTTCGAAGGAAATGTTGCTAACATCTTGGTGCTAGATACCACTGCTTTAGTGGAGTCCATGCCGCCATGGGTTAACCCTGCTTTGGCAGTACAGTGGTCCCTCGTCATAACGCAGTTCACCTCTCCTGGCCTCGCTGTTTCGCTGATTTTTTAAAATAATAAATAATAGTGGATTGCATTTATTCTCTGGCAGCTGCTCTATTCCCATGTTCTGGACCTGGAAACAGGCTTTGATCTTTCTTTTCTTTCTATAATATTGGACTTATTTTTCTAGGAAGGTTTGAACTTTGAGAGTGTGAAAAGTGTGAAAAGGGTCATGCCTGTCTGAGAAAGTGTATTAGGTGTGTAGTGAGGGGTTTAACGGCCTTAAAACATCTATAATAATTGTAAAAAATAAAGCTGGCTACTTTTATTTCACCTATCGCGGATTATTTGTAGAACGTAACTCCCGCGATAAACGAGGGACCACTGTAAAAGGAGGACCAACATGATAGTGGGCAGGTGTCCATATTGTTATGCCTGATCATTGTATAATGTCTATAAGTGATATTTTTGTAGGTTTTAAGTAATTATTAGAATAACACAATTTCTTAATACAAACAGAAATATTACACACTTTTAATCTGCTTTACAATCTGTTAAGGTTCAAATATTGATCCACAAATCCCAGCTGGGAAATTTCAATTTTTTTTCTCTCACAATAGCTGATTCTGTAGTTTCTCTACACTGCCATCGGGAGGCGGCATTTCACCAGTCTTAACTCACCTGTAGTGAGAATAAAAGGATAATGGAGAGGGTGAGTGTCTGGAAAATGGAGGTGAAAGGCAGCTGAAGACGACACACCACATCCCCTGGCGCCCCCAGGAAGAGCAGCAGACTGAGACATGCTCCCATCAGGCCGAACACAGCCACAAAACTCAAGGGACCCCCCGAGGCCGTTACCAGGGGGGTTCCTGGGTGCATCAGGAACATGACACCCACTGACCCCTGACATATTAGCAGGAGCGCACCAACTAGCATCATTATCACAGCATCCTGGCTGTGCCACTCAAAAAACTTAAAGATGGGGTCAGTGCAGTTTGTGCTGCGATGCTGGGACCACTGACGGTTGGGACACTTAGTACACTGGGTGTCGTCTGTGAGTGAGAAAGCACAAAAATATGGCTTGATTAAAAAATATGCTATTTCATAATAATCAGATTAACTCAATACTGTATTTAATGTATGATTTACTGAATCTGTAAACATCAAATGTATGGTGTATTGCAAAGAAGCAGTTAAAAAGATCAATATCATCTGTGTTTTAAATCTATAGTTATCATTAGTTAATGTTTTAGATTAGGTTTTTACAGTGGCTTTGTGTGGAATTATCTCTTGGTTGCATATTGTGACTCTTTGAAGCTACAACTACCACAATATATTAAAACTAGCTGTATGTTATTCTATGAACTAGAGATGCTAGACTATAGAATTTTATTAAGGAGGGGAAAGGCTCTTTTTACATTACCTGGTTTTATGTCATATAAAATTACCTGCTAGCTTAAAAAAATTAAAAAAATATACATATAGAAAATTCCCCTCTCGCCCTTACGAGCGGTCTGTATTCTTCAAGCTCATCTACCAGAGGCCTGGGAGTTTGAGGGTCCTGTGCAGTATGTTAGCTGTTCCTAGGACTGTGCTCTTCTAGGCAGAGATCTTGGATGTTGTTCCTGGGATCTGCTGGAGCCACTCGCCTAGCTTGAGGGTCACTGCACCAAGTAGTCCAATTACCACTGGGACCACTGTTACCTTCACCCTCCACATTTTCTTCAGCTCTTCTCTGAACCCTTGGTACTTCTCCAGCTTCTTGTGTTCCTTCTTCCTGATGTTGCGGTCATTCGGTATCGCTACGTTGATCACTAGGGCCATCTTCTTCCGCTCGTCTACAGCATCTTAGCTCGGTCATTCTCCACCAACCTAGGAGGCGTCTCCCATTTTGACCTTGAGACTTCCAGGCCGTACTCGGCACAGATGTTTCTGTATACTATGCCAGCCACTTGGTTATGGTGTTTCATGTATGCCCTGCCCACTAGCATCTTGCACCTTGCTGTTATTTGCTGGATTGTCTCAAGGGCATTTTACACAGCCTTCACCTCGGCAGCCCATATCACGATAAGTCAGCTTTTATGGATCTGGTACTTAGAGATTGCTCCTGGGCTGCCATGATTACTTGGTTAGTGCCTCTGTGCTGTCTTTCAGTCCAGCTTTGTCAAGCCACTGGTAGAATACACACACACACACACACACACACACACACACACACATATATATATATATATATATATATATATATATATATAAAACACATAAATCCTTTTTTATTCTCTTGACAAGGATGCAACTAAGCAAATAAGGACACATATCTCGTGTAAGAGTGGCCGAACACATTACCCTTATTTGCCTGGTAGGTGCCTGCCAAACAGTCAATACAGTCAAAGCAGCAGGAATGGAAGCCTTTGACTCTGTGGACCTGGCCTTTACCACAATTTGCTGAACAAGTGGATGTAGGAACCTGCAAAAGTTGTTTAAAAAAAAGGAAAGGAAAAAGAGAGAACAAAAAAACACAGTATCTCAAATTCCATGATGATTGGGATAAACTGGATGACAAATCTTTTTCATTATATTACTTACTATAAAAGACTTTGACAGACAGCTAAACCCCAGAACCCTTAATTAAATATCAGAAGAAATTGAGTGGACGCAGATGTAAATATTTAAGTACCCATTCTATTATAGCTTGCTAATAAGGATGTAATACTAAATAACAGAGATAATAATAAGATGGGAAAAGGAAGGTAATAATATAGAAATAGGAAGTTATTTAATTAGCATAATATACAATTAACAAATAATATGGATTATCACTATTACAATGACATGTAGAGAAATATCACACTGAAATATATGGAATAATACATTGATTAAAAAAAATACTACAACCTGCTAGCAATAAAATACTAACACTTGTGCATTAGAATTATTATTATTATTATATTTTTACATATGTGTAATAATGAAAACTCAGGGCTGCAAAATAAAAATGGCTTCTTTCTTTATAATTCTGTCTTTATAAATCTTTATAATCTATTAAAGCAAACTTCACCATGATAATTACCTTGAAGACTTCTTCATTCTTGTGGATGATTTTAACATCCATGTTGATGCAAAAAATGACAGCCTCAACATGGCATTTGATCTGTTATTGGACTCAACTAGCTTCTCTCAAAATATTTATAAGATAAAATCCATAAAACTAGAACATCTTACTCTTCAGCCCTGTAGCCAGGCTGACAAAAATTCAGAGCTCTGTTGAGTCAGCCAGTCCGCATCACTACAGGCGCAGCACTAATTCGCCTGTTGATCTCCCACTTCATTCTCACCTAACGCTTAAACAAGGCCCCAAGATACTTAAAGTCTTCCACTTGGGGTATGAACTCTTTCCTGAGCCGGAGTGGGTATGCCACCTTTTTCTGGCTTCACACTCCACTGCAAACTGCTCCAGAGTGAGCTAGAGGCAGTCACCTGATGAAGCCAACAGAGTCAGAACACCTGCAAAAAGCAGACATGAGATTCTCACACCATCCAAGTGGAAGTCTTCCGCCACTTGGCTACGCCTGGAAATTCTATCCATAAAAATTATGAACAGAATCGGTAATAAAGGGCAGCCCTGAATTCCACCAGGGCTGCCCCCTGGAAATGAGTCCGACTTATTCCCAGCTATGTGGACCAAGTTCTTGCAATGGTTGTATAAAGCACTCGTAGCAGTGGGCCAGACACCCCTTACTCCTGAACCACCTCCCACAGGACACTGCGAGGGACAGGGTTGAATGCCTATTCCAAGTCCACAAAAGACACTGGTTGGGCAAACTCACATGATCCCATGAGTATCTTCAAAAGACTAAAGTGCCGGTCGAGTGTTCCACAACCGGGACGAAAACCACATTGTTCCTCCTGTATCCAAGCTTGAACTAACAGATGGCAGCACCCTGGCATAGATTTGGCCAGGGAGGCTGAGGAGTGTGATCCCCCTATAGTTGAAGCACAGCCCCCCCGGTCCCCTTTATCAAAAATGGGAACCACCATCCCAGTCTGCCGATCCAAAGGTACCGCCCCTGATCTCAATGCAACATTGTATTTCACAATTACACTGACAGCTGCTCTTTGCTAATTCTCTTGAACAGGGGGATCAGGTGTGGAAGAGGAACGCTTTCTTAGATCATGACGCATATGGTTCTCCTACATTTGATATTTGCATCTCTATTTGATACATCAGCATTCTGTTACAAGAGAATGCTGATGTGCTGTTGTTTGACTATAGTTTTTGTTCATGTTTGAGGAGAAACACATTAGGACAACTGTAAATCTGACTTAAACTTATGCCTATAGTTCTTTGGTTAATCATATATTTTCATTATGGAAAAAATAACAGTTGTGGTGTGAGGGTGTGAAAACCGAGACAGACCTACAACATCCAGAGCGTAGAGGAACTTAGAGCAAAACTCGTCCACCAGGTCTGCCCAGCATCCTCCCTTGCCACCTGATCAAACTCACCACATTGAAAATTAATGGGTAATAACTTGCTATTTCCAGATTGTTCTCTTCTGTTTCCACCGCAATATTACTGAGCTGTGATATAATGTGCAACCAATATTTTACCTAATTACAAATGTTACCTCTGCTGTATGCCATTCAAAGTGGTTCTTGGAGATGTGCAGTTCTTGCTCAGAATATTCTCCCACAGTTCTGATATCCACTTGAGATGAGTTTGTCCAGACCCACTGAATGACATCGTATCCTATGTTCGGGTTGCCATATTGGTCGAATTCCAGATTTGTGCTATTTATGTTAATAGAAGTCTTCCTTAAAGCTTCCAGCAGCTGCAAAATGAAATGATTGTTGGTATTATTGATAAGTTTGATTCTAAATTGTGTACAGTGGTCTATATAATAGAAAAAAATGAAATCACCTTCCAGGGATAGATTTTGCTTCTAGATCCCCACTGACAGGCAGTTAAATTGCACTCCAGCAGGTTATGCAGTGCCTGTGCTACACTATAGACAGCGGCATACACACTGAAAGCTGATGTCTGCACTGCAGGTGCTTCTACCAGGGTAATATTATCTGGTGACAAGTTCCAGCATTGTGGGCAGGGATTGTTAGTATTGTAAAGATTTGTGGCTGGAGTGGATGTCTTTGTCCGCTCTTCACTGAGTTTCTTGAAGAGCTCCATTGCATAATCGGTGAACAGGCCGAGGGTGTCTGTTTTGTCAATGAATGCAATGATTGTACCAACTGTTTCAATGTCAGGCAGAGAAGTCACTCGAGCATCGATGGCCCAGCTTGTGGTGCCAATCCATACAGCTGTTAAATTACTCCTGATAACCTGGAATAAATTGGATTTGTTTACCAGTACTGAACAAACACTAACAGAAATGAATAGAGATGAATACATTTCTGAGTTACTTTAAATCTCTGTTTCACCAACCTCTTTAAAAAAGATTTCACTTTGCTCTGGGAGAGAAAACACCACTACCACTCTGACATTGGTCATTTGGATATTGTGAATGATGGTTTTGACCATTGGCACAGGGTCAGTGTACACTGGAATCAGACCCTGATAGGCCACACAGATAGATGTGTTGTCTGCAAATTTGGTGAACATCTGCACACCTTCTTGCCCGTACTCCTCGTCACTGCCCACAATTGCCACCCAGTTCCAGCCAAATTCCTCTATTAGCTTTATTATGACATCCACTTGCCATTTGTCACTGGGCACCGTACGAAAGAATGACGGGTAGGAAACATCATCACTGAATTTGTCACTGGTGGCCCCATAGCTAATCTGGTGTGAAAATTAAAAACAAAGTGTTAGTTACCTTTGCTTATTGTTGACACATAAGACTTGATATATTTTTATCAATTAAAAAATGACAATAATATTAATTATAGACTGATTTTGTTTTTTTATGACACATGTGACATAACCATATGGATCAAGATTTCGATTACTGCACATTATTTAATGCATGCATTGCATGCACTCTCAAATATGTGCAGCAAGAGAAAATATCCTGCAAATTATTTTAAAAAAGTGTATTCAAACCTGTGGCATCAGAAAGAATCCCAGGAGTTTTCCAATGAATGACACCATTTTTGAGGTATAAGGACCAATCACTGCAGCTACGCTGGTCTCATAGGTGGTGTAATTACACCGCACAGATAGTTCTTTGCTGGATTTTTCAGTGAGGAAGGACAGAGTGGGCTTTACAATAATGGCCGACTGGCTGCATGTGTCATAGATTTCATAACCTAACTTGATGCCAGGGAGGAGAGTCTGGTTTCCGTTGATTTCATCCACTGCGTATTTCATGGCTATTGCAAGTCCCAGTCCAAGATCATTTACTCTGTTGAGTCCCAAGTAGAAAAAAATAAAAAACTTTTTTAGTCAGGGTCAGTATACACAGTGATTTAGAATCTGAAATGTTAGATATAAAAATATATATTAGATTAAAAAACTTGATATAATCAGTATAAGGAAATGTGAAATTAATGCGATAGAGGTGGGAGATCATGTTATAAGAACAATAACAGTAGAATTGTGATCTTTGGAACAATTAAAATGAAGGAAAAATATCTATTATAGGAGGCAGCAAATGCATTGATGAGACGTAATATTATATCCAGTCGGAAGTAACTTAATAAAGTACAGAAGGAAATAAATGCAAAATATTAGTTATACAATACAACAATTTTTGGTTAAAACATAGTCAAAAGGAGTGTGCTGTTCTCTGTAACGTACGAGGGGAAATTATTACACTAACAAAGCATACGTTGTAGATAATATCAAATACTTGAATGAAAAGAAAATAATTTGGATTTTAAAAGTATATAAATACAATTAATCTATTGCATATAATGCACAACTAACAAAACTCATAACTGAGGAAGCACAAGGATTGTGGGAAACGATGGATACGGTAATGAATGTTTTTACAACACCTTTAAGTTAATTTATGTCCAGACATTTAAGTTGATTTTTCGGAAAGAAGAATGCTTGACATGAAATTATTATTATGTTTGTCATACCAAAGCAAGACAAGGACCATATTGAGTGCAGTACTTATTTCTATTTCTTATTTACTTAACACAAATAATGAACAGCAATCATAGCAGACATTTAAAAAACCCACATTTATAAAATTATATACCGTGATACTAGTTTTGATCATTAAGTACCTGTGCTGTTTATAAGTCTAGGGAAACCTGCAGTCAGATAATGAAACATTTCTCCCATGCAAAACATTTTGAACTGAATCCTAATGTATCATCACCCAATGTAATGCATCCAGGTATTTCCTTACTTGGATTATTGAGCATACATAAAGACAAAACTTCACCAGTATTAATGAATAAGTTGAAAAACATAGCACTTTGCTACTGTTTTTTAAATAATTAATTTATAACCATGACAATTTAAGAAGAGAAAATATATTTCAATGGAAATGCACTTAAAAGTAATACATAAATAAAGCTGAGAAGAAAATTCCATTCAAGTGAAACACATTTGCTGACTTAAAACATGAAGAAGGATTTGTACATTTTATAACATAATGAATAAAGAAGCAATTCCACCCGGATTTATAACCAGATATCTTAGATATTGTCTTCTGATACTTTAATTCTTTAGCTAAAACAGGACTGGTAAGATTTTGGCAGATCTTCACTGAAATGGATTCCTTTGAAAATACTTCTACTTTTCCACTCCTGTTAAAAATAAAGATAGAATCTCAGTTTTTTAAAGAGTCCTTCATAACCATCCTTACCTGTCACAGGTTATCTGGTTTGGCTCTGTTATGTCACTGACGTTGCTGTTGAGGTCGTTAATGGGAAAGAGCCCGCCAAGCATAATGTCCCCAGGTAAACTGAAGAGGTTGGCAGAAATGTTGCTGAACCATTCAGGAAAACTCTCACTAAAGCTCACTCTAAAGAAACAGCACAAAACCAGTAGAGGTAAACATAAAGCCATGATGCCAATAAGCAGGAGACTGAACCCAGAAAGTTTCAGTGCGCTTTCATGTCAGTGCATCATGTTTTTATGCAGACGGTTTCATGCAAATTCAGTCCTCATGTCCACCTTCTCCTGACCACCCAACCTGACACTTTAGAGCAAATGGTAAACAAAACAGAAAATTTACATGTGTGGTATGAACAGATATGAACTTTTTAAAATTATTGAATAAAACCTTTTTCATCATAATGAAAAGAAAAACAAATGCAAACTCTGGTGTATGAAGATTGAATGGCACAGTCTCATTTAATGACCTTAATGGTTTTCACATAATTAGGACACTGCATTTAATTAACATGTACCTAGAGGTAAAGACTTTGCACATGTTATGCATGTTTGTGTGTATGCTGTGTCAGTTGTGTTCATCTTTCCGGAGAATTTTCCTAACATTTGTTTGTGGCTTGAAATTTGCTTCTCTTTGGTGTCTGCCATGAGATGAGCAATTCCTTTCCGCCTACTTACCCAGAGTAATCCTTGCATATCGAATGTTAGTTTTTGGAAGGTTTTCACTTCACTGACTTTATAACATAACTTTTGTGATAAATTATGCTTATTTTACCCTATTATTGATGCAATTCTGAGCCACTGAAGAGCATTAATAGGTGTTTGTCCTGAAATTGGTTGATAATAACCTTTATATTGAGATGTGTTTTCATGGAGCTTTGTACTCACCACACTATTGGCTTTGCATGTTTTTGCATCCAATGTTGCTAAAACCAACTGAAATATTAGCTCTCATGACATCTACATAATTCTGAAGTGCACATGTATTATCTACAGTTGGGTGAAAAGTTTAATACCCATGATTAGTATATGTAACGTCATGGTAATTTAATGTGTTCTTTAAATTGTTCTTGTGGAATAATTGCACAGCATACATGTTAATGACAAAGGAACTCAGTAAGGATCTAAGAAGGAGAATTATACATTTCCACAAATTAGGAAGGTCTCTTGGAGCCATTTCTAAACAAATGCAGATTTCAAAATTTATCAGTTCCACTTTGCCAAAGTCAGAAAGAAGGCTCAAACTGTCAGCCACAGATGGGAGGAAACTGGTTAGGGTATTAAGGAACAACCCAG
Organism: Haplochromis burtoni; assembly: GCF_018398535.1. Taxonomy (NCBI): domain Eukaryota; kingdom Metazoa; phylum Chordata; class Actinopteri; order Cichliformes; family Cichlidae; genus Haplochromis; species Haplochromis burtoni. The sequence goes on from NW_024582739.1 coordinate 252,497, forward strand.
GAACCACCAAGACTCAAGCCTGCCATGAACTAGAACTTGTTGGAACAGCAGCTTAACTGTCCACAGTGAAATGGGTTTTACAACACCATGGATGGTAAGGGTGCCAACCAAGAAGGAAACCTCTGCTCCAAAACTCACATCTTCATTCTCTAATGAAGTGTATACACATAGAAGCCAAATGCTTTCTGGAGAAAAGGTTTTTGGTCAGACGAGACAAAGATTAAGTTATTTAGTCACAATGTCAAGTTGTATTCTTGGAGGAGTAAAGGTGATACTTTACCTAAGAATACTCTGGCAGCTGCTGGTGGTAGCATCATACTCTTGGGCTGCTTTGCTGACATTTGTATTGGTACATTGCAGAACATGTATGGAACAATGAAGAAGGAGGACCTCCTCAAATCAATAGCTAAATGGCTGAAACTTGGACACAGTTTAATGTTCCAACAGGAAAATGATCCCAAACACACATCAAAACTGGTTTTTGGAAAATATAAAGCCCATGCCAGGAAACCAAGCATTTTAAATGAACTCAGCTAATTCTGAGAGTGGTCAAATATCCAGGGAGATACAACAGCATCATCATGTATTGCCAAACAAACAAACAAAAAACAAAACAAAAAATGAATCAAAAGAGAGCAAAAACACTTGGCTTGCTACAGGTTTATCTTTTCTTGAACTATTCTCAAATGTTAAGCCAGGAGTGTCTGATTTTACTTCATGTGCTCAGTTTCATCTGAAATGTTATAGAAAGCAGTTTTTTCTCTTTCTTTTGGTGTCAAGAAGTGCATGCATATTGTAAAACACTCATGATGATCAACAGCCAGTTTTCCACAATATGCCACGGTCTTTCCATATTTAATAAGTCTGTTATCTTTATTTGTGCTTACAGTTCAGAATCACAAAATCTTCACATGGTGATAAGTTTGTCTTTGTAACCCATATCAACTACTCCCTGTCACATGACCCACGTCAGCTGATTTGAGGTCCCTCTTCTGATTGGCTCCTTTCGGTAATAAAAAAAAACCACAAGAAGTTTTTTTATGTTTTGAGCAAGTGGTTAAATCATTTTCTTATTTAAATTAGAATTGCCAGTGATTCTACTAAGTTTTATATTTGCAAAGTCAATCATTGTATAGCATTTGACCTTCTGGTTGAATGAATCTGGCCTGTAGGGTATCTGGATCCTGTAAGCCTTGTATTGGCCCTTTCAAATATTTTTACATTCATGAATTTTTCTTTTTTAAATACCACCACCCACCAACAAATAGCTTTAAATGTACATCATTGGGTCAATAATTATGATCCAGTAATTCTAGCAAATCCAGTTCTCCATAGTATTCTGAAAAGTGGGATTCTACGTAATGTATTTACTTTAGGTACTTTGATTATACAACTAAAACAATATCAAGTTACTGTATGATTAAACATTTTACATCCGTAAAAAGCCCAGTGTGCAGCTCCACTTTTTGTGTACCAAATCTGTAACAGATCACAGGTACAGACTCACCATCATGTCCAGTTTTTTGTATACAAATTGTAAATTAAAACCATTAAAATGTGATGGCCTACAAACATAAGAGGAGAAACATGAGTAAAAGAAAACCACATTAATCATTTCTAGGGTTTAAGTTGGAAACATTCAATATGCATCACTGTAAAACACATTAACCGACATAGTATAGAGGAAGATCGTAAAGACAGAAATGAAATGGAGAGCGATTCATAGTAATCTTACTATAAGGAAGAGCTGCATTTTTTAGTCCTGATTCTCTAGTTGACATTTGGAGCATACAAGGAGGAAGTGGTTTCCAGTTTGCTCCACATAACTAAAGGCATTCTTACAAATCACATTTCACTGAGAAATACTCACAGCAACAGCAGAGAAAGTCAAGGTGCGAAGCAGCTGCTACAAACAGATTATGAAAATGTGTATGTTTTAACAGTCATCTCAATTTATTTCAATTGAATTCAATTTTATTTATACAGTACCAAATCCCAACAATCACCTCAAGGTGCTTTATATTACAATATATATTTTGAGAGCATCTTGCCTCTGGCTGCTCTCTTTCCTTCCTGTAGGGACAACTCACAGGAGTGTACCCTCACCTGTTCCTGCTGAATCACATGTTGGCACACCTGCATTTTATCAGATCATTTCCTGCACATGAAAGAACTGCTTCTCATTCGTTCTCGATCCATCACCAGATCGTTATAGTTATCAAAGCGGTAAGAGACTTTGAATGCTCAGATATGCCCCGCACTGATCCAGTCTGCTTTTGCTCAACCACAAAAACATACACTGCCTGTTGGAAATACTTCTCAGGTAAAAATCCTCTGAAAAGATGTTTACCTGTGACTGATCGGAAACTACAGTATAGAAATTTGCAAAATTTACTTTTGTTTAGCATTAAAACATGTTGAGCACACTTCTGCAAGTTCTTGCATTATATGTGAATAAAACTTCATCAATCATTTTTTCAATGTATCTTTTGACACGAGTAAGCTTGACTTTAGGACAAAGGGTTTGCCGTGGGAATAAAGGAAGTCTGCTGCTATCTTGTCATCTTGACGTAAGAAGGTCGGTGTTAGTTTGCTTTAATACAGCTTGTCTGCTCCTGTCTACTTACCCTCACCCTTTTACACAAGCTGGCATGCAAGGTTTTATCCTCTCTGTGAATGGTCAGGATCTCTTTATTTGCAGAAACATTTAAAGATGCTTACATGTCTCTGACTGGATCTTGTGTGCGGGCGGGTTCAGTATTTGTGCATACAGTGCATGCAAGATTAACATCTTGTTTATGTCAGAGCAGCTTTCTTCCTCAAGCATGAAATCACCTCCTACCTTTTTGTGTTTTGTAGCTAAGGAGACCATTTATTGATAATCTGGCCCAACATCACACACATGCAAAGAGTTGCCTGTTTTGTTTCATACACAGTGATAAATCAGTGCGGTACTAAGACAAAGGAAAAAGTAAAAAAATATATTAACACGACTGCAAAACCTATAACCACGGCTGTTAGCTGTCTTCTCATAATGATTCCTATGAATGCTGTAAACAGTCTTTTCTTGACAAAGTAGCACAAAATCTTTATGCTTGGCTGGATGCCATTAGAGGTTAGGATGGGAATTGTTTCACACACTGTGCAACTATGAAAAAGGAGTGGATCCCTACTGTAGTGGTTCAAAAATGTTCTTGACACAAGAAATTTTAAAGGTTTCAAGACCAGGAGAAGACACAAATTAGGAAAGGTGTCTGGTGTAAAATTGGTGGCAAAGGTAACATCTGTCTGTTGTGGTGACCCCTTGGAAAGTAAGGGAGCAGCTGAAAGCACCTACAGTTTATGGACTTTGATTTAGGTTGGGGGGGGGCGCTCATTGGGCACCCTGTGCTGCTGGGGTTGTGCCAGCTGGTATATTTCCTGGGCTTTGGGTCTGTTAGGGTTCCCTTAGCTCTTACTGTGCTATGGTTCCTTTTCTTTGCAGTCCATACTGCTTGGGTGAGACCAGGATGTGTTGTGTGGCCTCGGGCACTGGTGGAGGCCTCCCTGCATGTTTTTGGCTCAGCACCTTATTATCCACTCTGTCCTGGTCTTCACTGTTGGTTGGGGCCACTTGGGGTTTCTGGGTTTGTGTGGGTTCTCGTCATCCCTCCGTGTGTTAGTGTTCAGGTTCCTTTGATTTGCGTGACCGTGGTGGCGGGAGCACGTGTTCTCGAGGTGTGAAACAGCCACATCTATACAAGATGATGGAAACTAATCCTGTAGCTCATGGCACATGTGACATTTGAGTTTGCTACCTGTTTCATCATTACATTTCATTACAGTAAAACAATAAAGAAAAAAAAGAGACTATCAGTTATTCAACAACAAAGTTCTAACACTGTGTTAGCAGCTAAAAGATTAAACTCAAACTCAGTGATTCAAATAACATAAAGTGTATTATTCAGAAGCAGAACTGTCTGCATGACAATTTTATTTTTGTTCAACTAGACAATACTTGAAAGCCAACTCTATTGCATGCATGACTTGCATCTCTAACAGTGTATTTCAAAACTGCAAACATGCATATTGAAAAAAAACAAAAAACATTTTGCAGTACATTAAGTTTAGTTCCTCAATTATTTTTATTCAGTTAATGTTTTTGTGACTAACATTAATACAAGCAAAACAATGTTCCTGGTAAATAATCAGCGACAAATGTGAACCCATAGACTTCATGTTACTAAACAAACACAATGCACTCTTTGTTATTTGCTGTATGGATTACATGCTTGCAGAGTATTAGGATAAAATGCTTATTATAACCTAATCTAGTGTATTTTATAGTCTTCTAGCCTTTGTTATATATTACACATCCATAAATATAATGTAATGTTTGGTTTTTAGAATATGATTCTTTGATTTACTTTATAAACAGTTTAACTGTTTATTGTCCTTCCTGTGCTTTTGGCTGTGGCTCCTCTTCTGCTTGAGTTGGTGGGACACCCTCTAAGAAGGTACAGAAGTACTTTGCTGTATTTAAATGAGGTTTCCTTAACAGCAAGTAGCATTTTGGAAAGTAGTAGGCTGCCAACAGTCCAAAGTTGCTTGCCAGGCTGAAATAAACATGGACAACTGACCTGTTCTTGTTATTATCTCTGTTGTTGTCTACGTAGATAGGAATAAAGATCACCCAAATGACACAGTAGATCAGGGTGGAAAAGGTGATGTCCCTGGCTAAGTTATACTGATGAAGAGGCTTCACTGCCATGAAGGTGCACATGAACGATGCAAGGGCCATTACACCATTGAAACCCTGCATTAAGGCAAATCCAATCAAAGGTGAAACAGGACATGATAGGAATGATTCTACAAAGTCTATTGTCATATTTGCCACATATCCAGACAACGAAGGTCCTTCTTGAACAAACCAGCCACAGAGACCAGCCTGCACAGCGCAGCAGATCAGCACAAACAGCCAGCTCACAGGGCCTCTTAACAAATGCAGGTGAGAGGCAGCCATCTCTGGGAACTCTGTCACATAGAGTATCTGTTTGAAAGGTAAGGTTACCATTAGTCTTGTACTGTGTACTTCGGTTCCACAGTATATTATGCACGCTCCCACATAGGCAATAATTACACAATCGTTTGGGGTTGTATCAAGTCACAGTTAGGTGGTTAGAAATTCATATTCTACAAAACTAAATAAGAAAGCAACTATATCAGTCATTACAAGGCTAGTTTTATAGACCTCAGAAGCTGCCATTTCGTGTTTTTACTTAAGTGCATTTGAAGTGATTTGTTGGCAGTATTTTTGAATACACTAAAGTTGTTAATTATATTTTTTTAATGATGTTAATATAAATATAATTTGTACTTTGACGATTTTCATTTCTATACTATGCTGATCTTTTGAAAGTTCAAACCATTATCTTTATGTCTAACCAATTCTGTAGTTTCTGCACACTGCCAATGTGGGGCAGTGTTTCACAACTCTTTCCTCACCTGTAGTGAGATGGAAACTATAATGGAGAGGGTGAGCGTCTGGAAAAAGGAGGTGATGGGCAGCTGAAGACGACACACCACATCCCCTGGCGCCCCCAGGAAAAACAGCAGACTGAGACATGCTCCCATCAGGCCAAGCACAGCCACAAAACTCAAGGGACCCCCCGAGGCCGTTACCAGGGGGGTTCCTCGGTGCATCAGGAACATGACACCCACTGCACCCAGACATACCAGCAGCAGCGTACCAACCAGCATCATTATCACAGCATCCTGGCTGTGCCACTCAAAAAACTTAAAGATGGGGTCAGTGCAGTTTGTGCTGCGATGCTGGGACCACTGACGGCTGGGACACTTAGTACACTGGTTGTCGTCTGTGAGTGAGAAAGCACAAAAAACACACACAGCTCCTCTGTTAATCAAGCGCATAGATAGGACTCATAGGAATGTAACTTAATGTGTTTAGTTGAATACTTCATTATTACTTCATTTAAGTACTTAATTTGAAGTACTTTTTATGTTATGCTACTTCTGCTTCTACTCCACTATTTATTTCTACTTCATACTAGGTCATTTATTTTATTTTAACTTATTATTTTACAGATAAATTAATTACATTATACATTATAAGATCTGCCAGTTATTGAATCTATCAGTAATATTTAGGTAAATAAAATAATCAACAGCTTCAGTGAGTATCACAATCCATATGATTTCACATAACATGTATATAAAAATAACAGAAAATTGCTCACTCAACACAGCTTTGTGTTGGATAATATTACACAGCACAATTTATCATTTGATGGGAGACAGACCTGAACATCAGCCTGAAAACTGTGCCCAGTGGAATTTTATACTGAGTTTAATTTATGATTAAATATTCTGAGTTCCCAAGTTTTTGCCTTTGCGTGTTTTCCTGGCTATTCAATTATTCAATTATAATAGCATCACTCTGAAAACTTTAGCAGTGCTGGCAGGTAGAGGAACTCTCATTATGGTTATTTTTTAGGTTATACTAAATTAACCTGCAGGTTTATTTTATGAGAAATGCGTGAGAGTATCTATCTCTGACAAGAATTCAAATAAGCAAGGTCTGATATGTGAGACAAGAATGAACAAATACACTACCATTTTTTGCCTGGTAAGTGCCAGCAAGACAGTCAATGCAGTCAAAACAGCAGGAATGGAAGCCTTTGACTCTGTGGACCTGACCTGTGTCACATTTTGCTGAACAGTTTGATGTAGGAACCTGCAAAAGTTGTGGTAAATAATTCAGGAATTCAAACTGGGTCATGATTTCACTAAATTGGTTGAAATACCTTTTACACAATTAATTTTTTTTTAAAGTTACCTTGTTAGCTGACCAATTAAAGAGGGCCTCATTCAGGAACAGTTTCTCTTCGGTATAATTTCCCACAGTTTTAAAATTCACTTTCGATGGGTCTTTCCAGTCCCACTGAATGACATTGTAACCCATGTTTGGGTTGCCATTATCGTCAAACTCTATACGTGTGCCATTTATGTTAACAGAAGTGTTCCTTAAAGTCTCCAACAGCTGCAAAATGATGATTTTTTTTAATGATTTGATTATTGTTGTTATTGATAAACTTGCAAATTTTGTGCAGTCACCCATATACTAGAAAAAATAAATCACCTTCCAGGGATAGATTTTACTTCCAGTTCCCCACTTACAGGCAGTTGAATTGCACTCCAGCAGGTTATGCAGTGCCTGTGCTACACTGTAAACCGCAGCATACACACTGAAAGCTGACGTCTGCACTGCAGGTGCTTCCACTATGCTAATGTTGTCTACTGACAATTTCCAGCAGTGTGGGCAGCGATTGTTTGGATGATTAAGATTTGTAGTTGGAGTGGATGTCTTTGCCCGCTCTGCACTGAGTTTCTTGAAGAGCTCCATTGCATAATCACTGAACAAGCTGAGCGTGCCTATTTTGTCAAGGAATCCGACGACTGTTCCAATTGTTTCAATGTTAGGTAGAGAAGTCACTCGAGCATCGATGGTCCAACTTGTGCTGGCAATCGATACAGCTGTTAAATTACTCCTGATAACCTGGAATAAATTAAATGATTAACTGGTGCTGAACAAATTCTGACCACTAATAGAAAATAATACATTTCTTAGTTGCTTTAGATATCTGCTTCACCAACCTCTTTAAAAAAGATTTCACTTTGCTCTGGAAGAGTGAACACCACCACCACTCCAACTTTAGTCTCTTTTATATTGCCTATAATGGTTTCGATCGCTGGTTCGGGGTCAGTGTACACTGGAATCAGGCCCTGATAGGCCACACAGACAGATGTGTTGTCTGCCAGTTTGGTGAACATCTGCACACCTTGTTGCCCGTACTCCTCGTCACTGCCCACAATTGCCACCCAGTTCCAGCCAAATTCCTCTATTAGCTTTATTATGACATCCACTTGCCATTTGTCACTGGGCACCGTACGAAAGAATGACGGGTAGGAAACATCATCACTGAATTTGTCACTGGTGGCTCCATAGCTAATCTGGTGCAAGTATAAAAAACTAAAAATTAGCGTTGTTTACCTGTACTCACTGTTGACATACTGGATAATACCTAATATATCATGGTAAAAATGTTAAATTAACTAAACAGGAAAGAATTAATTTTCTGTGATATAACCTGGCACAAATCCTTAGATCTACTTGTAAGAGTTACTTTTACATTTGAAATATTTATTGTCAAATCTTTGCATTAATAGAAACTATGCTGCAAATCTTAAGATGTACGTGTATTCAAACCTGTGGCATCAAAAAGAATCCCAGGAGTTTTCCAATGACTGACACCATTTCTGAGGTAAGAGGACCAATCACTGCAGCTACGCTCGTCTCATAGTCGGTGTAATTACACTGCACAGGTAGTTCTTGGTTGAATTTTGCAGTGAGAAAAGACAGAGTGGGCTTTATGATGACTGATGCTTGTGTGCATGTGTCATAGATTTCATAACCTAACTTGATGCCAGGGAGGAGAGTCTGGTTTCCGTTGATTTCATCCACTGCGTATTTCATGGCTATAGCAAGTCCCAGTCCAAGATCATTTAAACTGTTCAGCCACAAGCAGAAAACGGTAGTCATGGTAAGTTAGGGTTAGCGTACACTGTCATTTATATATGTGATGAATTTTTCTTAACCATCCTTACCTTTCACAGCTTATCTGGTTGGGCTCTGTTATGTTACTGAGGTTGCTGGTGACATCGTTAATGGGAAAGAGCCCTCCGAGCATAATGTCCCCAGACAAACTGAAGAGGTTGGTAGAAATGTTGCTGACCCATTCAGGCAAACTCTCACTGCAGCCCAGTGTAAAGAAACAGCACAAAACCAGCAGAGTGAAACGTGAAGCCATGATCCCAATAAGTGTTAGACTGAAGGCACAGTACTGACATTAGTGTACTTTCTTGTCAGTGCATCATGACAGATGGTTTTATGCAAATTCACCCATAAGTCCATATGCCCTCCCTCACCTGTCTGACCAAACCTGACAGTTTAGGAAGAGCAAATCGCAAATAAAAACAAATACATGTGTAGTATGACCTGATATGAATCTTTTCATACAATCTTTTTAGAATTCTTTTTTTTTTTGATGATGTTAAAAAGACTCTAATGATTTTCACACAGTTAAGATATTGCATTTAATTGTCACGCTCCTAGATCAAAAGACTCACCATAGAGACACTATGTTATTACTCTATGTTAGCGTGTATGCTGCATCAGCGGTGTTCATCTTTCATGACATTTTCATTACATTTGTTTGTGGTTTGGAATTTGTCTTTTTTTCTTTGTAGATTTTTCCTTTTTTTTTTGGTGTATCAGTCTTTCATGAGATTAGCACACACAGTAAACCCCTGTGTGTCAACTTACTGAGATGTTATCACAGCAACACCTTGCATGTCTAATGTTATGGTTTTGCAAGTTGGTTACTTTTGGTCATTTACATGAAAATATATAGTGACAAACCCAAGAGGCCACAAAAACTACTCACATGTTTAAAGTTTGTGTGATGTTGAACATTACATTATGATCTGTTTTTGTTCATTTTTTAAAAAAAAATTTACCTCACTGTTGGCTTTGCATGTGTATTTGCATGTAATGTTGCACAAAGCAGGTTCATGCAAAGGTTATTTGAATAAACCTACAGCAGACATATAAGTAAGCTCTTTTAAATGTTCATTTAAAAATATCCTGTACAAACTTTGAAGGTTTTGTTCATAATTCAGTTGCCTTTAAAAAAATATTACAGGTCCAGTTTATCTGTATTTTAAAAATATTTGGTAACATATTTTAAAAAAAAAAACATATGGCGATTCCTGTTTTAACGTATCCCATAAAAGATCTGTAACTTCTATGAACTACAGTCTGAAATGGTGCAAATGTGTAAAGAGACATTTTGCAAGCTTGAGTAAAAGTTTTACACACCACAGACATATTTTCAGTGCATAATTGGCTGGCTGGTATTTGTACCAACAAACAGCATAAAAACTTACCATGCACTTGATTTGCATCCTTGAGTTTCTACAGAAAGGAGGTGTGGATTCACATGAAGCCAAAGTGAACTGACAGGCTAAGTGTTGTTTTCTTTAGAGTGCATGTTATTTGGTAAAACTGGAATCAATATTAAGACACTGAGCTAAAAACAAGCCCAACTAAGTCATTATATTATTAACTAATCAACATTAATAAATAAATAAATAAATAAACTTGGCTTGCTTCAAGTTTATTTTCTTTCCTGGAGTTATTAACACAAGGCCTTGAATTGTTCTCAAATGTGTTCATGGACCACAAACAGTTCAGGTTAGGCTAAAGTAAGCCAGACCTGTTAAACCCTTCCATAATAATCAGCTTTAAGAAAGCATTTCCTGTCCTTTCTCTTTCTTGTAGTGTAAACGAGTAGAAGTACAGTACTGTGAAAAAGCCATCCCTCTTTTCATTATGTTGAAATAGGTGCAGTGACTTATTAAAAATTTGCAAACATAAACAGAAATACAGGATATAAGGCAAAAGCACAGTTTGTATTCTTCATAGAGGATGAGTTATTCAAAGCTCTTCTTTGAATATTGGCATTGCATTTTTTTCCATCCTCTGTAAAGATACCACACTCCTTCAATAATGTTGAGGTCCAAAATATTGGGAGGTCAATCCATAACTGATATTGTGCATTTTCCATCCAGTGTTTGGGATCATTGTCATGCTGAAAAGTGAAGCTGTTGGCAGTGGAATGAGGGGACTAAAAATCTGATTGTGCTTTGTTGTGTTTATAATTCCATCTATTTTGACAAGCTCTTGTACCTCTCTGGACAATCTCTGATGACGATTTGAAATAAAATTTTCAAATTTGGACTCATCACTCTATGAGACCTGTTTCCACTGAAACAGTGGAACAGACACTGTTCATCTACTATAGAAACTTTTTTTTCTTGCCATGTATTAACAGAAGTAGCCAAGGACCTGAAGATACAATTTAAAATTGGCTCTTTTCTAGCTTATCTTTGACTTGTGGACACAAAACTGGTTAAAAAAAGATCCCTCTGAAAATGGTCAGGTTCAAGGACTGGACTGAAAACGAGTGAGACAGCAAATTTCCAAAGAAAAATTTTGAAAGGCCTTCAGAAAACCTGGAGAACTATTGTTTAAGACCATTTAAAACATTATGAGAAACTCTGGCTCCCTGGAAGCAAAATATAAAGCAATGAGTTGTGCTTGAGACTTTTGGACAGCTCTGTATTTTGTGAAATGATTACTTTTAATGAA
>NW_024582739.1:278876-313414 GCF_018398535.1 Haplochromis burtoni
GATCTCAATTTCAGTGAAAATAATCGTGATTATCATTTTTGCCATAATCGCGCAGCCCTACTTCTATATACCAAACAAATATTTACTCATGTAATCATTTGCCCTTTCAAATATCTTAAAATAACCAGTTGTTCAATTGCTGTTTGTTATGGGTTTGGTCACAAAAGTCCTGAAGTATTTTTAACAGGAAAATATTCCAACATCCTTTTTATCTTATTTTAATGTTAACCCCCTTCTGTATTCTCAACTATCTTTTTTACATTGCCATAAAGTCTGTACTATAAACAAGGAAGCATTTGAGAATGTGAGAGAAGGCAAAAATGAAAGGGAAACAGATTTGTAGTATAATACTATAAGGAAGAGTTTAGTTTTTTTCTCTTTGATGTCTGCATATTCACTTTATGAAAAAATCCTCAAGAGAAGCAGTGGAGGAAGTGGTTTCCAATTTGCCCTACTACTAAAACCATTTTTCAAAATCACATTCCCGTTTGATTAGTCACTAAACAGGGCAGAGAAAGCCACATAGAGACACTGCAATAATATTTCAAATTGAATAAGGTGAAATTTGGTTTTTGGCCACTTATAGAAAACTGTAGTAATTTTGCTCTGCAGGATAACACATTAAGGATTTCTTCAGCATTACAAACTGAAACATTTACAGCCCACTGCTTAGGTTCTTGCATTATATGCAGATCAAACGTCACCATTTTTTGTTGTGTACACTTATCTTTTGACCTGAACAGGCCTGATTTGAAGACGTTTCAGTTACAGGAAGTCATTGTTCAAGAACATAAAGGAGGAGTTTTGCTGCTTATCTTGTTTGTCATCTTGACGTAAGAAGAGTAATGATGAAATGTTTTCTTTAGTGCAGCCTGTCTGCGCCTGTCTGCTAACCTTCACTCTTTTAACACAAGCTGGCATTCAAACTTTTATCCTTCCTGCGAATCGTCAGGATCACTTTATTTGCAGAAACATTTAAAGATGCTTACATGTCTCTGACTGGATCTTGTGTGAGGGCGGGTTCAGTGTTTCTGCAAGAAGCGCATGCAGATTAACATCTTGTTTATGTTTGAGCAGCTTTCTTCCTCCAGCATAAATTCGTTGTGTTTTGTAGCTAAGGAAAACCTTTACTGTTGATGTGGGCCAACATCACACGTATGCAAACTGTTCCCTGTTTTATGTCAAGCACAGTACTAAGTGAGTGGGGAAGAGGAAAAAGAATACATAAAAGTCTAACAGCAACAAGGCTTCAGGAGCAGTGCCTCAATCTCATGACTTTCAGTTGTTTTTACTTGCTAATGGTTCTTCTGTGTTTATAAGAAACAATGTTCTTGTGACAAAGTAGGAACAAACTTTCTCTATGGCCAGATGCCACTAGGTCCGCACTGTCTCTCTAAAGATCTGCGTGATGCTAAACACTCTATACAAATATATATATGTAAATATAAAAACTATGAAGTGTGTCTTCTTGTATGCATCTTGTTTTGTGTATGCTACACCTGAATTTACATAGCTCAGCCACTAGATGTCAGATGTGTGTATTCTACTGGCTTTACCACACACACTCACAAAGTCTGCCTTGTCAGGTGGACAGAGATCTGACACTGTCTAATAAATAGAGGACAGTTATGCATTTAAAAAAAAAGGAAAAAAGAAAAGTCTAAGTTGGTCAAACTCAGATTAAGATGCATCGCTTTGTTGGCCATAAAGTCTAGAAGGTGTCAGCAGCTGTGTGGGCAGCAGGTACACTGTGTAGCAAGCTGCTGTTTGAACAACTGATAACAGATGGGAGTCAACCTGTTTAAATGTTGAATCTAAGAAGAAAAGTGTTTTGTCCTGGAAGTCTGACGCTACATTTCCTGTTTGTCTGTACATTTCCACGGGTGCACTGCAAAGAAGGGAACATTCTTGGACAACACTTCTGAGAAACAATCTATAAGGTGTTCTTTGCATCAGGGGAACACCATGAATATGCTGATGTGAAAAAATAGATACTTCTGAAGACATTTTCTGCCCTTGTGCCAGCATTAATGCACTGTGGTTGGCAGTGATAATGTGCCAATAGTGCCATTGTGTCTGTCCCAAGTGACTGTGACTGTTGCAAAACACTGTCTGAGCTGCACTCCCTCTCATAGTGAAAGTCAGGAAAACGACTTGCTCTCCCTTGCTTCCTTTGTCCCTCCTTCCCTCGCTGTTCCCCCTCCTCTTTGCCTGCAGAGTGGCCGGATCAGCCTCACTCTCTAATCTTCATTGCTGGCTTGAGAAACACTGGGCCCGTTGTTGACATGTTGGCCTCATACCCCACAGGGGCTGACAAATTATTAGCCAGCCTCTCTGTGCAGAGTGAGGACAACCAGCTAGCCAGGGAGTCTGTGCAGCCGGGCAGCAGAATACTAAACTGTACCAGTGGACATGAGAGCTGTCCTGATCACTGATAGTAGAAGATACCTGGGGCAACGATGAGCCGCCACCTGTTGTATGACTGCAGGGGCAATTGGTCAGGACTGAACCATATGTGGTGTCGCAATCCAAACACGCACATGCAGTGCTTTTACCTCACCTTGAAGAGTTAAATAAAGGATTCATCCTCCCCCATGTCAGCAGTAAAACTTGTTCTTCTTCGTGTCTTTAGGCTGTGTGTAAGCGTCTGCGTGCGTGTGCACCTTGTTGTGTTGCAACCTCTATTTGTACATAGATCCACATGTGCAGTGATACAGTATATAAACAAAGAAACATATTCGTGTGTATTGTTTTATTACATTTACAACCAGTTGACGGCAAGATTTGCCTAGTTAAGTATTATGCAAATACTTAATACTTCAAAAGCTACCACACTGTTCTGTGGAGGTTTATCATCTAGGTACAGCCTACAGGAGTAGCTTGATAAAAATCAAGAAAAACTACACACAATTTAACTCAGTTCTTAGAATTGGGTTAGCCCTGTCCAAATTCAGAGTGCAAACAGCGGAACAACAGTGTTTGCACTCTAAACTTACTTACCTTCAGGTCAAGGCAAAAAGGTCTTTTCATGCTTGGTGCGGAAAACTATTTCCAATAAGGCACAACAGCGTTTGGGTGCATTTCTGGATCATGACTGATTTACGACAGCCTGTGGGGCTGAAGCAGTTTATGAGTTTGTTGAATTATAAGAGTACACAGAAAAAGTGTTACATCACATGTTAGGAGCTTGTAGTGAGTTACGAAATGAAAAAAAGGCATTGCCAAACAGCTGATTTGAATATCCGACACACAAAAAATGCGTTTCTATTTTATGTGTTGGGAATACTGTGAAGGGCAGAAAGTCAAAGAGACATCACCTGAACAACTGTTCGGTTATCTATCTGTTTGTCCACATGTACGATGTTGTCACAGCTGTGCAAACTCTGGTGACATTATGGACCAAAGCAATGAAGAACAGTACAGCTTGTCTGACCTGTGCTGTACAAACAATTCCAGATCTGCACACAGCTACAGCTGGCCATGTGGGCATATTGCATTTTTACATTTTTACTCTGTGGGCTGTGTTTGGTTGAGAAATATCTTTCTTTTTTCTTCTTCACACATCACACTCTGTTGTACATCATAATGTTTCACTTTACGAATTTCAAATAAACATTCAAAATCAGAAGGCGCTTCTTTATCTGATTTGATGTGTCTCATGTTTCACTGTGTGTGTGTGCCTAAGTTTATGCGTGTGTGTGTGTCACTGTCACTGTGTGTTTGTGTCTCTGTGGTGTCACGTTACACCCCAAAGCTAACTGATAGGTCTAATCTGTCATCCTACAGTCTGTGACTCATTTGATGAGTTATCTGTAATCTTTCTGTTCCCCTCCTGTGGTTTTAACCTGCTGGAACTGGTGATATGAGCTATTTCCTCCAGTAAAATAA
Source organism: Haplochromis burtoni (assembly GCF_018398535.1). Classification (NCBI taxonomy): domain Eukaryota; kingdom Metazoa; phylum Chordata; class Actinopteri; order Cichliformes; family Cichlidae; genus Haplochromis; species Haplochromis burtoni. Next base: position 282,765 of record NW_024582739.1, read on the forward strand.
AAGCAGAAGGACATTCAAAGAGCAAAGGAACATCAAGGCCCTACGTTGCAATGTCAAGGAAAGTGGTCTAGATCTGTCCCAGAATGTAATAGCTTTTTTTTACTGCCCATATCCCATAGCTCCAATAAAATTTGCTTTGCTAGTTTTTATATCATGCTGACAAACGGGCAGCCTGCCTCATGTCACTCTCAGGACGGCTGTTCAATACTGAAAATGGTTTGTGGTGGAATGATTTTTGGAGTGGGGATAAAAGTGTCCAAATATATTAAAGTGATCTTTTTATCAATGCCATGACAATTTGAAAACAATATGAACACATGAAAGGATGAATTACCACATGAATGTAAATACCTCTTCCTTTATAGAGCATTATAGCAAGCTTTCAGCTCTTTGTCAGCTCTTTGTCTAGCTGTCTAGCTGTGTCGTTGTTTTGAAAGGCACATGTATTCCTAGAAAAAACCAGTAACCCCTGTGTTCACTACCTGCTTGACAACAAATCGCAACCAGGATTAGTTCTAGCTGGTGAACATAATGGCACAATTACTTGCTAAAATAGCAGATATGCTGCAGAAATTGGTTGATTCTGAGAATGGGCGTTATATAGATTGAACTTTAGTCCATCAGGAGGGCAAGCTTTTTGTTCATTGCTGCTCCACAAATTTAAAAAACAAGATAAAAGGTGTAGCCTCCATGATGTAAAACTGATTATTGTTGAGCAAATTAAACTAGAGTACATCTGCGATAATCAAATACAGGTTCTAATCTTTCCTAAGAGGAATCAGTGGCAAGAATCAAGAGACGGTCCATGCAGGAGGCACGGCCACGCACAACAATGACAGTGTTTTCATATGATGGAATCTCATAAAGGTTTAGACTCCCCTTCATTCATTCGAGCCTCATTTCAAGTGAAGTAGCCTGTTTGTGAGCAGCTGGAAAAACATCCGACGAGTAGGCGGCTGTATCTGTACACTAAGAAATTGGGATGAAACACTCGGAAGTTAGAATCAGGGCGTACGCAGGTACTATGGAATTTTACCAGATCAAACTTATGTAAGAGGCTGATCTAGCAGAGGATACCAGTCATTCACTGAGTCAGACAGAGAACGAAAAAGAAAGGAGAGCGGTAGCCGAGGCATTAACAGAAGGTAATGGTGTCAGACAGCAGTACTCAAATGCAGAAGGCAAATGGTGTTTATGGGAAGATAAATGAGGGGGAATGAAAGCTCGGGATGTCTGGTGCCTGAGGCTCTGTCTTGACTGCATGAGTCCTGTTGCTCTTAAGTCCTCTAATTCAGTTCTCTCCCTGTCATTGTTGAACCTTTTCACTCTGCATTTCCATCCGACGTGTGAGTCACGCACCAAGGTTGTCAGTCATCAGATGATTTGATGTGGCTTTATTAAAAAGAGGTGCGTCTGTCCCTCTGACTCAATAATTGCTTCCTTCTGAAGACAGACAGAGATCAGCATCTGCTGCGAGGAAGGCAGAGGAGGAGGAGGCGGAAGGGGTGAGAAGGGGGGCTGCTTGTTTTAGAAACATACCAGCTGCCACAGTCTGACCCTCTGGGTGTCTGTCTTCCTCAGCACAGGTTAGGGGCTGCCTTATGCAGCCACACCACATGCCCACTCATGTCCAGGGACTCCTGCTCTGTCTCCACTCATGCTTCTCAACACACTGAGGCATGATGACATGAGTCACTGAGCTTGTGCTTTTTATTGTAGTTTGCTGCTAAAAACCCCTCAGTTTTCATTCTTAAAACAGTGAAATAAAGTGATAATGCTATACACCTGAAGGAATTAGAGTGGGAAAATGTATGTTCTTCCACTGATTTCAGTGGTTTTCTGAGAATACCGCAAAATAAATTAAATTAGATAAATTCAAAAAGACGACATCTGAGTTTTGTCATTTCTTTACAGGACATGAAAGAACAGCATCTGTATTTGAACTGAAATGTGGGCTGCGAGTTAGGTGCTGACTAGTAGGTAGTGTTAACCTGGGAAACTGTTTAGCAAGAGCAACCTCCACCATCACTCCAAAATTTTCCAGCCATCACTGATGAGCATGAAGGCTTTAATTCAGTATTTTCAGCTGCTCATTAAGGCAGCCTGATATTGTATCAATATTTATATTCCTTTTAGCGCAGACAGCCCAAGGGAGGGCATGTGTATGAGAGGAAAGAATGAGAAAGAACAGATTAAGAAGAATAAGAATCTAGAAATGGGTCAGATTGGGGATAAAGTTCAGGTGGTAGATTTACTCTGTCAGAGAGATTAGTCTATTATGAGGGCCAGTTGTATTACTTTGACCACTAAGCTGAGTTTTTTCCACACTCTGGGACCAGGCTGCAAATAGCACCCTGACATGAAGTCACATTTATGTTGGCAAATCTCAGGAAATTGGATAGCAAACAGAACTCATTCAGTGGAAACAGAGTTTGGATTCAGAATAGGTGTGTCCACCTTTAAGCACTGCTGTAACAATATTAATTACTGTCACTTTATTGGATCTGTTCCCTTTTATTAAGTCTGTCTAAAAATAATACTCGCCTTCTTCTTTAAAATATACACAATGAAAAAATAATGCCACTGTAATTGTTCCTGCTCACTGGCCGTGCAAATGGATGTCTTCACTAGAAGTGACATTGGAGTTTTGAATGTAATGTCCCTCATTGAAAGAGACAGGGTACCATAGCTCAGCTCTTGTTTTGTGCAAAAATGCATTCTGCTGTTTTGCTAAAGCTAAAATCAGCTCCCGGATGTCCGAGTTAGTCTAAATAAGTTAATATCTTAAAAGATGTAGAGTCATTTGAGTCTGAAATAGTGTTACCAAAAAAAAAAAAAACCACTCTGTAAGATACCCATGAGGATCCTTTTGTGCTGCACAGAATGAGGACAATAGAGCTTTTAAAGTGTCATTAATACGGAGGGAGGTTTTGTTATTCCTGTTAGAGTAGAAATAATGACAATAAGTTTCTTTCTTTTGTTTGCTTTTTTTTTTGTTTTTTTAACCCTATCAAGTCCCAGTGCTCTCTCCATTGAATGAGCGTGAATACAAGGTTGTCTCTGATTGAACTTTCAGTTTCTGTTGCTCATCCTTTTCAAAGCTTTTTGGCTTCTCTGACAAGTCGACTCCTTTTCTTTGCCAGGTAGAGTTTACATAGTTACTCTGGCTTGTTTTTGTCTATTTCTGCTATGGCAGAAAGCTCTAGATACTGGGTAAACTGGTGCACAGAAGTACATAATGAAAGTAAAGTTATACAGGCAACCAATCCAGACGCAACTGGTGTTGCTATTTCTGAGCCACTACATTATTAACATTTCATCTTGATATTTAAAGGAAAAATCTTGTTCTGTTAAGATGAGAGGAAGGCATTTTATGTTTGTGCTGTTTAAGACTGAACTGTAAGACTGAACCTTCTTCTTAAAGCTACCCTTGCCTTGCCCTCCTCTCTCAAATACAAACTTGGCATATTGTTAAATAATCGGTATCACTTCATCTGTGTCGTGGGAGTAAAATTGGAAACACGTATGGTGAGGTCTTGGAAACTCCTCTTAGAAATAACAAACTAGTTTGTGTTTGAAGGACCTCTTTGCTACAGGTTACAGCCCAGGCTGCTACACAAAATTCTTGCACGACAAACTACAAACCAAAAAAAGTACGACGGTTTGCAAACCGTGAGAAAGAGTGCTGTCGTGCTATGCTCAGTGAACAACACTATTGATGCAAATCTGTTTCAAAATCATGGTTTAAAAAAAACACACACACCTGACATGTGTTACTTACTCTGTGTAGCCTGTATTTTATTTGGATAGATGACTTAGTTTGTGCTCTTAAGACACGGCTTTTGCGTCACTCCGGTGAACTTACAGGAAAATCCACATTGCATTACTCCAGGCAAGTGACAATACCAGTCATCACCATTATCATGCACTGGCAATAGCTGTCTAAATGAGAAACTAGCACTGTGATACACAGATGGGCTCCGGGTTGTACTGAAGCCCCTGGACTCTGTTTAAACTCTCCCAGCCTAAAGTAGGTATAATGTACTGTAGGTCTTCAGAGAGACCTTTATGTCTTCTGTTTATCTTATCTGAAGACCTGATTTAACCTCTCTGACTCTCTAATTGGATTCAACTTTAATCTGTGGCTGTTATCCACAACCATAGTAAGTGCAAACCCCCACAAGAGAGATCACTCACATCCCTAGCCTGGTCTAAATCTGTCAGCATGTAAACACAGACGCTCCAGCTGCAGACCCTCCGACTGTCTCCAGTGTGATGAATGATAACCTGTGCGCTGTGGCTCCTCCTGACTGACAGTAGGCTTGCGTGTGAAGATGTATACATAAAAAAAAAAGAAAAAAAGTGGCATTAGAGGCCTTCCTTAAATTGCAAAACGCCTGCATCTGACTCACAGGGTTAATCACACACCTTTACAGCACTGTTCCCCATCGAGACAAGAGAAAGAGAAATCAGTATGAAGGATATTAAGTGATTGTTTTTGCTCATTGAAGACTGTTTTAAAGACATATATGAGAGGCGTTTTAATGAATCTCTGTAAACAAAGTTTATTAACACCCAACTTTTTAACTTTTACTGACTTGTGCTGACAGCATTTTCATCTCACATTTTTATGATATATTGGCCAGGTTTGATGAGCTAACATCAGTACTTGGCAGACATGAAAAATTGTCTTGTCACTGAACAAATCCCCACAGCTGAGCTCTAAAATTCTGTGAAAAGCCTTCCCGGAAGAGTGAAGACTGCTACAGCTGCGCATTAATTGGCCAGGACTCTGAAACAAAATGTCATGCACATAAATGTTGGCATGTATAAGAATCCCATACAGTATATTATGGTGATGTTAGTACTTTTTTTTGTCATCATAAGCTTTACTTAACAAAAAAAAAAAAAACTCCTGATGGACAAAACTGTATTTACTGCCAAGCTGTCATGATAAAGCAGGCTGACAGCTTGAGCATGTGAGCAGATGACTCAGGTCAGCCCAGGATTCATACAGCTATTAGCAGCAAGACAGAGCCTGCTGTACTTTCAATGCGCACAGAGAGATGCACAGTCCTGGGTGGCTGCCAGAGGTGATCAGCGGGCCTCTTCTGCCTACCACTGCATGATCGGTGTTGGTCAGGGTGTGAGGGTGCAGGGGCACAACAGTGTGAGCCACCCAGCTATTTACCATCAGATAGCTTTCTTGGTAACTGGATAAAGCAGAGAGAAACAGAGAGAAAAGACAGAAAAAGGGACCGGTTATGCAGTATGAAAGGCAAGGGATGGGCTGCTTTCTGTAACTAAAAGCTTTGAAACTTCATATCTTTCCATTAAGATAGTAGTAATAACATGGACATGCAATCTTAGAGAATGATGTGCAAGATGGACTTTCATATATGGTTTGGATATGTGTAAAGGTAAGTTATTTTGCCAGGCTGTAGAGAACAGTACACCTGTATAGTGTGCAGTATGCGTGTTGGGGCAAAGGAAAAACAGAATATTAAGGTGAATCGTGTGTGTGTGTGTGTGTGTGTGTGTGTGTGTGTGTGTGTGTGTGTGTGTTTGTGCGGAGGGTAAAGTGGATGGTTGACTCCACTGGAATGTGGCGCTGACTCAGTCCGTCTGTCAGCCACGGCCACGTTTGCTCTGTGGACTTATTCACACTCTGCGACCCTTTCAGGGGGACAGCATGTTGCCTCATGTTGGATTTCCGGCAGGACTCTTGGAATTTCAGGGAAGTTCTGGAAAATGGGAATTGTTTTTGTTAAGATTTCCCCATCCTTTTATGAATACAACATATCTATTGTTTTTATTTATGGGAGAAATATTTAAAGATCGGTGCTATGCGTCTTTTACTGTTGGTTGGACAGTTTGCATCCGGGGAAATTGTTTTAAACGCTGCGTGTAAGATGTAAGAGTGATTAAAATAGCTGCATTGAAATCCAGCTGCTTCACACAAACATCATCTCCAAAGTGATGATGGAAACACTGTCACTAGGATGTCCTTGCCTTTATAAATAGAACAGAGCTTCACTTTTTAACCAGTTGTTTGGTTTGGTTTTTACTTGATTAGCACACCACTGGCAATCCCGAGCTTCCAGAAAGCAAGGCTGCTTTTATTTTAAAACCTACTCTAAAGATTTCACTAATGTTCCTGTGATGATGTAAAGACTAGACAGTTTTTTCTTCCAGCGGGACAATGAACGAACACTGTGCTAGTTTTGTACATGAGTAATGAAACATTAACAACAAGGTAAAATTTATTGTTGCACAGACACAAAGTTTAAGACTTTAATAACTAGCTGACACAAGTCTAGCGTTTTTTCTATACAATACATATGAGTTGTTAAAAGGACAAAGTATGACTATGAATAAGCATGAAGTTTAAAATGGTGACATTGACATGTTCCTAATATAAATTGCTATATGTTTCACACTTAACTATTATGCATGTTAGTGATAGCTATGTAGCAATGCTAAATGGTAAATTTTTAAAATGACATTTTCATTATAAATTAGCATGCATAATTGAAATAAATTTGAATTTTGTGGCAAAAATGAGTAAGTTGGGTTTCAACACTGATGTTTCACTCAATTTACCTGCATCAGACGTACTTGAACATGTAAAATGGTAAACGTTTAAATGGAAAATCACACCTTCAAAGTGGAATTGATGTCACTGATGAATAACTTGCACAGCTCATGTAATCAGAGGGAAATGAGAAAATGTTTTGTGTTACAGGCCCACAGATCCCTGGTCTCACTCTCTCCAGGAAGGCAAAGATCTGATACCCATGTCTTCATCTGTGGGCTGATCAGACTGATCCAGCCTACTCTACATGCTGGTCAGGGAATACGATAAAACCATCACAGGGTCTTATCTTCTTCTCCTCAACTAATCTATTCAAAGAAACAGCCTGGAGGAAATACTCCTTTCTTATGCAATGTGCTTATCAAGTGTTACCTTTGAAGCTGTTTGGTTAAATTTTCATGTAAGTTTTTGCACTAGCAGTTTCTGGATTATTGAAGCAGTGAAGTGCACTTGCTTAAGTTTTGTGTTGAACTATACATTGTGAACTATTTTATAAAAGCTATTTTAAGTTTAATGATGTCTTGTCAAATTGATTACTTTTAAAATTCACTTGTTAAAAACATACTTCTGTAGTCTGTTTTTCTCTGCCTCTGGTGGAGTTCAGCTGGATTTGTTTTACCAGCCAAACTGTGTTGAATTTCTCACACTATAGTGCTGAACTGACTGCCTTCACTTCCGCTGGTGTGCTCAAGTGTCAAGTGCACAGAGACTAAATCAACCAGATAGACTTAAAATATGTCCATCTGCAATTGATCCCAAGGGATCAGTGTCCACCCCCAAGCAAACAGCAGTTTCTCATAGCATTCACTTCCACCAGCAGCCAACCAGCACTGTTGATGAGCGGACACAACCACATTAATCACGCTACTGTGTAACTTGTCCTTTTAAAGCTCTGTATATCACATACAGTGAAATACAGAGCTTTACACTCACACACACATCTACACAGCTTGTGTGTGTGTGTGTGTGTGTGTGTGTGTGTGTGTGTGTGTGTGTGTGTGTGTGTGTGCTGCTAGCTGTCGCCAGTACAGAACTATGTGGCAACAGTTCTCCTCTAACAGAATGTAGTTTGTGGCATGAAAGACAAACAGCTCACACACACACATGCACACACACACGCACACACACACACGCACACACACAATTCAACACTACTTGAACCCTGGGGCAGAATGCCAAAGAGCTGGAGGAATGCGACCTGGTGACCTTGGCTTTCAGACTTCCACATGGAGACCGGACACTGGGATGGTGTGCATTGGAAGAGGTGTTCAGAATAGCTACGGTGTCCAGTAACTAGAGGGAGACCTTGTTTGTAAACCGTGGCCATATGACATACTCACACACAAGGCTTCTTGCATATGCACAGACATGCAGGTGATGGAAACACATGTACACATGTTTTGATGGGTGTTGGGTGATGATGGGTGACATGAAGGGGTTGGGGCAATGGGGGTGGGGGGTGGGGCAGGTTGAAATAATTTTGCATAATTTCTCTTATACAACATTGGGTTAACCTTGCAGCCACACATTTTTCTGCTCTCATAAATCCTGACTTTCCTGTTTGACCTTTCACGTTTTTTTTCCTTTTTAATTTTCTTTCAAATCATACCGAGAGGCCAAGAGCGACTCATTAATACTTCAATCTCCAAAATTGACATTAAAACCAAATGTGAAACATTAAGACACAAAAACACTAATGCACATACTGCACATGCATACTCGGTGCAATCTTTACATATGGTTCTGCACACATCCCTAACACGACATGACGCACTCCACTCTCAGTGCCAAATAGTTGCACAATATGCTGACCTGTTTTTTTTTCTTCCTCCAGTGAGTGCATGCAGTGGGGATCCAAGTCATGCATCAAAAGATGGTGAAGATAAAGCGTACTACAGCTGTCAGAAATAAATCTGACACTCTTAATAAACTAAACACTGTGTATTGTCATAGCATCACAGTAAGAGTCAGACCACTGACATATGAAGTGTCAGTTTAAATAATTTCACTCCTCATACATTTTATAGAATTAATGAACTAAATGGAAATAACTTAATCAATTTTTAAAACAATATGCTTTTATAGAGAAAGAGGAAAAAAGGAGAGAAACTGTTCAACTATATGGACGGAGGTGCTTAGTGCTATCCTTTTTTCAAAACTCTACACAGACAGGCCATTTTAAACCCCACCCTCTTTGCTCAACAAGAGGACAGAGATACATGTGACAGATCAGGTCCAACCAGTCACAGATGGCAAACCTTCATCGTTGTTCCACGATTATCTGGCAAAGTGTTTGAGTTCTCTGCAAGTCATTGTCTTTGATTTCATGATAATGCAACCAACCTTTTTTCAGTCTAGGAGTTTATTCTCCTTTTAATATGAATCAAATTAGATTCATGTCTCGTTAATAAGACAGTTCCCAGCAAAATTCATCAATCATTGTTTTAGAATCAAACGTGAGCGTCTGTAATTTCTTAATGAACTTCCTTGCAAATGTTTATGTTCATCTTGAAGGAACAATAGCGAGCTTACTGGTGTTTTAAAGGTGAGACTGCATTGTCTGAATAGATCCTATTCCCCACTTTGCACTTACTCATAAAGTACCTGGCTACTCTGACTCAGGAGACAGTCAGCTTTGAAGCTTAGGAGTCTGTCTGCAGACCTGCGTGTAGTTAGTGCCAGTAATATTGAACACACAGGTGCAGATCTTGCCTGATACAGACGGCCTGGTGCCAGTGGGTTGTAAAGCAATTATATGGCAGTAACATCCCTCCACCTATCAAACAGCTAACAAAGTAAAAAAAAAACAAAAAAACTAACAGTGCAGAAACAAACAGCATTCAACAACCACTCCTTCCCAGTTGGCCTAAGATGATCTGCTTTAGTCAGGCAGACTCGCATGATCCACTTGACACTTGGTAGAGCTACCAATCAAACACTCAGCACTGGCATTGGCCTAATTTTGACCTTAATTATGGGAAAGGTCTTGCTGGAGACAAAGCTTTGTCAACAGCAGTGCTGAAAGTGTACATATGCAGCTGCCAGTAAATCTTAACAAAGATGGCACTGTATACTTAGGCTACCAAGAGTAAACAAGCCCAGCATGATTTATTTCTATAGCAGACTACATATCTGATTAATAGTCCCATAAGTTTACAGAAGCAAAGAGAATAAAGCTGTGCCCCGTGCTGCGCTCACAACATCTATTCAGGCCAACTACTGAGAGATGCCACTATCACCAGGGCAACAAGTAAAACAAACAATGTGTGGGTTTTGTATGCGTATGAAATACTAGACTCAAATCAGTGAGCCACACAAAATGGAGTTAGTAGGAACAGAGGAAGGTCTGGGCCCTGCTCAAGCTGTATTTTCAACCACGTCCTGACTTTACGAGACAGTGTGGGTGGTGGGAGTTTAAAAGCTGTCTGACTTTTGTAAAAATCCGTGTTTACCGCAATGGGAAGCTCTGTAAACACATGGGTTTGCCACAACATTATTCCAACAAGCCAGCACGCTTAGATCCATGGCTCACTGAGGTCTTTCCACAGGGGAGCTGATTGGACTCTTGGATGAGCTGGCTCTGAACTGTTTAACTTTTCCCAGGCTTTTGGGGCACAGAACAATGACCTGGCATAATATTTTTGGGATAATGTTAGAGTAATCGTCTTAAGTTTTCAGTCTTTTTTAGCCTTTTGCTCAGGTGTTTAAACTGAAATGTCACTCTTGTATAGTTCTTGTTGATTTTATAGTTTCTGGCATCCTACCAACTGTCTGAGTACTAAAGCTTTTATCTGCTCTTATTTCAATATAGTGGTGGTAGCAAACACTAGTTGATCTTCATGCTACTGAGAAACCATGTCAAACAGCCTGCACTCCAGGAAGGTTTTTACACTTTGAGCCTTTCTATGGCTTCCTTTGCAAAAAAAGAAAAAGAAAAAAGAAAAAAAAAGAGCATATCGAATCAGGAAGCACCCTTAAGTCGCAGGAGAGCTGGTAATAACAGGTTTATACGTGCCACTGTTATGTACATACAGAGTGCAGAGTAAGTACTCTACCTGTCATTATCACTGTCTCTTATCTCCCAGAGGAGGGAGGGTTTTATCAGCTTGGAAATACAAACTGGAGGGAGACAGAGTGTACACTGAAGGGCCAGGGACACTGTGACATGAAAACAGGAACGAGAAGCAAGGAGTGACGGAAAAAACAAACAAATGAAACATCAGGTGTTACATGCAGCATGATTACAACCAAGTCGGTTTTCTGCTTGGAAGAACAATAAATACTCAGAAGGCTGATTGCACCACAGTTTGCTCAAAACTTCTCTCTGAGTTCTTGGTGTTTGAAAGAAAGTGATATCCCTGTCTAGAATAACTTCTCCCTCTGACCCTGTTATGCAACATGAAAATGAGAGATTGCAGGAAAAGAGTATTAACAAGCACACACAGTGCAAACAAACTATATAGTAGTTATATAAAGCTACAAGACAACCGAAGAACAGCTGTGTGCAAGGAATAATGGTGAAAATCAATGCTGGATGCCTTTCAGGCACTCAGACGGCACTGCATTAAAAACAGACATGATTCTATCATGTAAATGACTGCATGGGCTCAGAAATGCTCCCAGAAATTACTTTAGGTGAAAACAATTCACTCAGACTCAGACATTGATCCAGCAAAAAAGCTGCATCTCTGGAATGGCACCAGCAATGCCGAAAGGTATTTACAGGTTTTAGAGCAACATAATATGTCAAGTTTTTCAGGGAAGGCTTTTCGTTTTATCAAGATGATGCTAAATAGCACTGTACTGCATCTACAAAAACATCATTGCTTCTTAGAAGAGTTTGGATGCTCTTCTAAGAAAAGTACCAAAAGGCATATGTCCTTGGAGTAACATGTTATTCATCACTTTTTTAAATGTAAAGTACATTTTAGATGTGAAATGATCAGAAACAGAAGTATTGTAGAGCACATGTTCACTGGAATAATCGTGTGGTCTGTGCAGGGTGAGGTGTTATAATTAAAGACAGTTAGCTGTTCTCTAATCAGCCAGCAGTTACTGTGGCTCCATGGTAAACGGTCTGGGGCGCTCCCGTCTGCTCTCCTGCTCTGGCTCAGGGACAGGGACGACATCCTGCAGAGGAGATCCAGTATAACGTCCTTGTCCCACAGCCGTGTGCCCAGCAAACCTCGTGAGTCAAGGCTTTGTGGTAAGTGTGGGTGGCTTCTCTCCTATGACTACTCCCTGACCAGATTTCTCTCATACCCTCTCACACACTCTTCGTCTGTAACTCCGTCTTTCCATGTGAATCATCCGGCAAATTTGATGAAGTTTATCCCCACAAATGCCATTTCACTTCCTGACCACGGTTTGACTGAAGGTGCAAATATCACTAATACTACATCAGTTTGGGAAAAACATGACACAAGCTCTGTTTGCCAACTTGCTGCCCTGTCACATGAGGATTGTGTATTACATCATGTGAACGCAAGCCTGTACAAACAGAAAAAGGCCAGCGGACTGCAAAGAGTAGTGCTCTTGCTCTTGTGCTAGTAAGGTGCTTGGAAAAGTTCAGCAGGTCCACCAGACTTAAGTCATTCCTATTAAAAAACCCATTCCCTTTCTGTGTCTGCTGTTGATGTGAGTAACAGTCAACTGGGGACTAGGAAAACACATCTAGTGTCATGTCTGCTTCTTCTCACGCCGAGTGCCAACATCAGCCTGCGCTCTGAGCTCTGCTCTTCATCCCATGATTACTGCATTTGTCCAACTCTTCCTTTCTGCGTTCACTGATGCAAGCCCAAGTGCATGTGAATATACTGTACCTGCATGTGAAAAGTCATAAACACAAAGTCAACATTCATAAATTTTCAAAACGTCCTCTTAGTTGTGTTTCCCAACACAGGAAAAAAGCCGGAGGAAGCAGAGCCGTTCTTGTCTCTTTCGGCCGGGTGCTTCCTGTCCTGATAGAGGCCAAGTAGAGATATCCCTGAAAGGAGCTGTTGGAACAGGGGAGGAAGAGCTGGGTGTTTTGGCCCCTGTTCAATGACTCACAATCTTATCTGGCCTGAGTTTGGTATGCATCCACTAGTCAGAGCTGAGAAAGGTTTTGGAGAATGTGTTTCCCCTCTCTAGTACAAATAGTAAATAATTGGCAGGCTGCTGATAGCGGCACTTCTGCGGACTCTCATATGAAAACACCTTTACATCCTGAATTCTATCCTACTTTCTCACCATACACACTACAGACACTCATTTAAACCAGTGCTTGTTTGACTCTTAATCTGAAAAGACAAGGACTGAAAGATTTAATTGGGATTTGTTTGGTCTTTCCAGCATTCCAGACAGTCTTCAAAGGAGCTACTTTCAGCACTTTAATGAGCATGAACTTAATTAGCGGGTCCTGGTGGGAACTCTTTGCAAGCTCACATCAAAAACAGACTGCAGTCATGAAGGATACGCTTAAAGCACGCTCTCATTGTACAGCAGCAAGTTGCTTTATACAAACAAGAATCTTCATTTGCCTTAAAGTTCCTGCTTTTTCATAGAAACTATAATAATATGTGGTAGGTGATCACTTGTTGGCAAAGACAAACATTTTTTGTCTTTCAACTTTCAATTCGAATGCAAATCTGAGTAATCATTTAAAGGCAAGCTGCTTCTCCATCTGCCCAGTCTCTTTCTCTCTGCATGTTATTCTCCTGCGTGTTTATGACACCACAGAAGCTCAGTCTTTGGAAAAACACAATCATAAGTTTGTGGTGAGACTAATGTCAACAATAAGCTCCTCTTCCTCCTCATCCTGTCAGCAGATGAGGGTTACCGAAATACACACAAATAAATAATGAGCTGAGGAGAAAATGGTCCCTGGCTGACACTGGTGGCTAGAATAGCTGAGCTTATTCTTGTCAAGGAAACATGACTGGCAATTAGATGGTCAGATACTGTCACCTACAAATGAAGGACACAGGGACTCATGTCACTGAAGTCACATGCTCATGGAAAAGTCTCCACATTTTAATCTAAAGCTCTGTGCTCAAGTGTGTTCTGAGTTATTCCAGGGTATTAAAGCAGGGGAAGGCTTATTATCAGGCTGCAATTAGTTAAAGAGAGAGATAACTCTGATCTGCAGGAACCACATAATGGAAACTTTGAACGAGCTTTGGATGTTTTCTCTGTATTTCTCTGTTAAATTGTGTTCATTGTGTGCATAAGTATAATTATATATGGTATTAATAAGGGAAAACAAGCTTCAAAAATGACTTCTAAAGAAATAGACCAGGGCTTGAATGAGACCTGGATGCAAGCAGATGGTCACATGTGTCTTAAGCACTTTGACCTGGCCAAAGAATCTGTCTTCCTGTGCTGTGACCCTTCTTCACTGAAGACGATTCAGAGGCGACGCCAAATGATGGAGTAATTACGTTAGGAGCGTCTCAGTAAACACATTTTTAGTGGACGATTTGTGTGTAAAGGACTTCAAAAACAGACTGTTGCTCCCAAGTTTTTGTTTGGAGTATAGAAAAAAATATGAAAATGTTTTGGTTAAGCACCAAATAAGAATGTCTGTTTCTCTGTCTGTTTGTCTGTTGCACAAGTGTAAACTCGGATGCGTGCAGACATCTTTCTATACTTGATTTTTTTTGCATGAGTCAAAGTGAATTCATGTCCACATCTGTGAGTATAGCAAAGTCTGTTTTTTTACTCTCTTTACATGAAAGTAACAAGCACAGTGTGCCCCATGAGCTCGGCGCACACCTCCCACACGCCTTCAGGCTCCAGAGGCCCTTGCAATGTTTGGTCTGAGGCGGCTCCTCGGCTGATTTACTTCCTGTCAGGGACCACAGCGGTGTGGGGAGGACAGCGTCTTCAGGGCTAGCCGGAAGGTGGAACGAAGACATAAACTGACATGCTTGTTGAATGTTAAAACACAACAACTGTTAACTGTACATTTCATCCCCTCTTGAAAGAGAAACTGTCCGTTTTACTGAATCGGCTAGTGTATGCGGGAAAACTCAAAGGATGATCTAGGTTCGAGATTCAGAGTCAGTCTGGCTTTTATTACACTGCTGTGGCAACCTCAAAAAACTCGAGCTTCACTTGTTGCATGATTTAAAAATAAGTTGTGCAGTAGGGATAACCTATTATTTTTCTGCAGAGCTGAGAATAATCGGCTGGCTCCGAGATAATTACAGCCCTTATTTAAATAGACTGAATGTTCTTTCCATTCAGCGCTAAAAAAGCAACATGGTATAGAGACTCCATTGAAGCTCTGTTTTTGACTTCTGTTTTGCATTAGTCTCAGGATCATAGCAGAGAATAACCCATTTTCCATTGTGTTTATTGCTTTAGGAGTAAGTACACAATAGATATGAAATCTAAAGCATGATATAGCATTTGGGGTTTTGTAGCTTGTAAACTTTGAATTCTGTTGCTCATAGACATACCTAATTAATATGAGTGGCTCGACGCTTTCCAGGGCACGGGCCCTGGAAAGCGATGCAATATAAAGAAAGTCAACACAGTCGTTTTCTTTTTGTTTCTACAATGCAAGGTTGCAAGAGAACTGTGGCCTGTCCCTTGTATCATAGGGCAAGAGGCATGCTACACTGCGGACAAGTCACCACTCTATTGGAGAGATAAAGCAGTGAGACGGACAGCTATTCATACATGTAATCAGTTTAGAAGCTAACCTAACTTGCATGTCTTGGACTGCAGAAGAAAGCTGGGGTACCCATGCCATGTGTTCAGAGGCAGAAACATATCAGACTGCAATTTAATACATATGTTTTTACATTTCAATCAAACTCTGCTCGTTCCCTTAAAGGGTATTTATTTTGTTTTTCCTTCTTTCATGTATATAGTTACTGTATACCATTACAATGGTGCATTTTCATACTAAATATGCTGAAAGTCTGAAATAATGGGGTGTGTGCACAAGCTGTATGTTTAGAAGAAAACTGGCTTAAAGGGAGGCGGGGGGAACTGTGAATCATGCAAACCTGCTCTGGTAGCATTCATTAAAAACCAAAACTGGAAAAAAGAATAATAGGCTTCCTTTAATGGAATCAAGTTTTGGTGGCTGAAAAGCCATGAAGAGAGTAAAAACTCCTATTTCCAGAGGGGACACATGCTGCAGTCTCTTGGTTGATAAACATATATTTTATACATAGGTTATATTCTAAAATTATAAAAAAGGAAACATTTCTATACTATGTATGACGAGGAAGGTGTTAAAATGTGTTGGTGAAGCTAGATCTGACCATAATCCCCTCTTTTCCAGTTTAATCCCAAAGTGTGACTTTGCATGAACCCTTAAGAAGGGGAACAATTGAATTTGCGCTTAAAATAAGACAGCAGTTTAGTTATTCATTTGGTTTAGTGTTCACCACATAGCCTCAAGGCTGTTATTGTGCCCTTACTGTTGAGTTTAGCACAAGACCGTACAAGGTTTTTTTCCCTGAAGCACTACATTTGGTGCCTAACATATGCGTCTGCACAGCCAACCTGCTTGTAATGTATGGAAAATGGGACATGGAGCCCAACTTTATTCTCCTGAATCCGATCATTAAGAGGCTTGTGTGAGCAGTGATCCAGAGCTTTACTGTTGTGAGGAATTAATGCGGCTGCTGCCCACAGCAGCTCAGGTAGTCTGGCTGATTTCATCAGGCATCCTAAATCCACGTGTGAATGAAACAAAAGACACTCTCACAAAGCGCATACTCTGCCCTGAATGACTCAGTCCCTGTCATCCAGTTCTGTTATGCAGACATTCATACACAATCAGTGACACACACACACACACACAAATGAAAAAATAGGATTTATTGAGCTCAGTGACTTTAGCCTATGTTTGGACTGCATCCACTATTGCACATTTGTTTTTCTGTCCTCTTGGTATACCTAGAGAGCAATGCTTTCTTAACCCTGTGGCTATAGATTTATGCCTCATTCACTACATATGCCCGCCTTTTCATGGTAAACCTTCTGATCTCCTTGGTGGACGACATCTGAAATCTTTATCAGAAAACTGGGGAGCCTCAGGTCCCCCTGTGCACTGTGCTTTAATATCTCCCAAGAGTGAACCTGAAGCAGGAAATCGTGGAAAGACAAAACTCCCCAAGCTATCAGTTGTTACTTAAGATTAATAGATTGCTACACCAAGTGAAGCTTAAACATTCTCCTCTTTACAAAAACACAGGAAACCTGGGATACTCATCGGCTTAATGCCAGAAACGTCTGTTCAAAAGACAATACAGGTGTTACATTACAGGATACTGGTCATGTATTTCCTTGTAGGAGCCTTGAGGAATCCCAAATACAGTCAGAACAAAAAATGAAAATGTAGGAAAAAGATTGGTGATGCACAATGAGTGTTGGTTGTGATACATAAAGCAGGGTGTACTGGGAGATACTTTCAATCTGTGTCAGCCAGTCCTGCTGAATTCCAGTGGAGGTGACTGTGAGCAGAATTGGCCTTGATTCAGTGGCTGGAGAGCAAGTCAAACTAGCGTGACATCCTCCATCATACCACAGCTGTCGTTTTCACAGCTTCTCCCTAAAACATCAGACACAAATCAGGCGGTTTGCGTGGGTTTCTGCGAATGAGATTATGTGTGAAAGCAGCCGAAAAGAATGTTCCCACATCTTAATACTGCCCAATATGCATATTTACCATAATAATAATTATTAACAGGACTTTGATTCAGTCATAGGATGAGATTGCCAGCAACTCCCCCAGTCTCTGTCTAAATTGATCCTCAAATCCTGAAGACTAAACACACCCTGTCATCATCAAGGAGGCGGACTAGCTTGCTCCACCCATTAGTAACAGCAGGCTGTGGGTGCACTTGAACCACTCAACATAACAATGTTGAGGAGTGAGGCAATAATGACTCGTTATTGCTGCTTCAGATTACGTTGCACGCTGAAATAGAAAATACCTGTGAGTGACTCAGTTGAAACAAAAAGCCCTTTATTTCCCAGAAGTCTTTCTACCAATACAGGAAGTGATTAATGACTCAAGCAGCTGGATGACCCTCAGGAGTTTGGTACAGTTAATAAGAAGAAGTGCTATAATATGGTTTTATTTACATTGCAGTGATAAATGACAGCCCGTTGCCTGGGGATTTGTGTTTCGTTTCCACGGCATGAGCCAAGTGTGTGTGAGTCTGCCAGACCAAACCGCGATCCAGCAGAATACACAGTGATGTGTCAGCCATGTGCTTTGGCTGTGGCGCTCACAGCTGCACTGACTGAAAGAACGTCTGATCCCCAGTATGAAAAGTGAGGGGAAGATACAGTCAGGCTGAAATTAAAAGAGCATTTTTTTCTCACTTTGCTCTGTGTACAACTAAGCATTAACTGAACTCATTAAAGCAAAACCAAACAAAACAATCTTAGAACCTGATGGTAGCAACAGCACTGACCACCAGAACATTTTATTCACTGCTTTTGGTCTTTATACTGAGATAAGCTAATGCCGTTAGCTTGAAAACGTGAGAAGAATTGTCCAAGATAATTCCCCTAATAGAAAATAGCAAACAGGAACATTGTCAGGGATTTTATTTGTTTGCTTACGTTTTTATGATAACTATGATAAGTGATTAATGTTAAGATATATAACTGTGGTTAGAAGGTTTACATATACTCATCATAGGCATGACTTTCATGGTAATTTGGGGGCTTTTAATTGTGTCTTAAAACTATTCTTTTTTCAGGCTGGAATTGTACAGCATAAATCTTTAATGACTGAGTCTTAACTGGTTAAAAGACAGAAATTGGGCCCAAAAAGACACAAGGTTAAAAATATACATATATATAGATACAATCCACTATTATTTAGTTAAATGTTCCTTATCAAGTTGCACCTCAATCAGATGCTTTTGGTAGCTATAAACAAGGTTCTTGCATAAATCTGGCTGTATATTTAGCCATTCTTCTTGGCAGAATTGGTAGAGTTCATTTAAATTGGTTTGTTTCTATGTTATCCATTCCCAAACCAGTTTTAATATATGCGTTGGGACACCCAACTGTGTCCAGGGATCAGCAATCTAGCTATTGATCTGAGATGAAGTTGAAGATATTGGAGATAGCTCTCCTTTTTCATTATTCAATCCACTTTCTGCAATATACCAGTACCACTAGAAGCAAAACAGCCCCTTAGCATGATGCTGCCACCGCCATGCTTGACAACTAGCTCAGTGTTCTTAGGTTTGCTTCTCTAAACATACAACTTGTCATTGAGGTCAAATAGCTCAATGTTGTCTCATCTGACCATAAGGCTTTTCTCCAGGAGTCACTTTGCTTGTCTCTGTGGACAGTTTCAAATGTACATGGCAAACTCTTTGTAATCTGAAATGCTCACAAAATTACCACAGAAGTCAAAAGTTGCAGACCTTCCTTGCTTCTTCTTTAAATGCTTGGTAAAGCTTGAATTTTAGTCTAGAGCAGCACCTGGAATCTACTACACATTTACAAGCTTGATGTCACCACAACAATAAAGCTTGTTGCTGCTGTGTTTATATCAGTGCGAACTTTGGATTCTGTCTGGATATAGACGTAATTGAATTACCTCAGCAGGCAGAGGCAATCAATGCTGTGACCTCCACGCTGAATAAATCATTTACAGTAATATGCTTTTTGTTTTTTTGTTGTTGTTGTTTTAACTCGTCTCCAACCACACTTAACTCTTCCTGTTAGTGAGCCACTGAAATCAGCTGAGGGAGCATAACTGACTTTTAAAATATACCCTTGTACTGGAACTGAGCCACACAGGGAAATTCGTTTCTTTTGCAAAAGCATCTGAAAGGAAAATGAGCCAAAAGTGCTACTTTTTGAGGGGGAGATTACTGATTCTGGTGATTAAACTCAGTGTGAGTCATGGGGCTAAGTGAAAAGCTGTGTAATATTTCCTGAGAAGTATATTCTTTATGACACAAGTTCATTCATCTGCTGTCTCTGCCTGCTTATCTTCCACCCTGACTTAGTTTTCCCCCCCCCTCTCCCTCTATAACTTTATATGGCACTTCCTGTGGGTGATGACATCATGATGTGGCTCACAGGCAGAGAGAGGAAGGAGGGCTGAAGTGGGAGGAGAGAAATTTTCAGTGAAGTCTCTTTTGTGGAACATGGAAAGGCAGATTGAGCGCACTCGAGCTGAAATACACACAGGCGCTTTTAACTTTGCTTGATTATTTTTATGCATCTTTCAACTCTTTATTTTTAGTCTTAATCTTTTACATATGAGTATTTCCTGCAACATCTATCAATATATAGTTTGCATTTGAAATCTTTTAATCCAAACTCTGGTGTTTAAGTTATTAATTCAACTTGCAAAACATTCTCTTTTCCCTGCTGGTCACAACTGGTCCAGAGGAATCCCAAAAATGCACCTAAAATTCTAAAAGGGGGATTAGGGAGGATCTGGTCCTTTTAAGGGGCATATCTGTAACTAAAATCCTTTTGGGCCTCTCAGACTGAAAGCAAGCAGTAAAGAATTCACAATTTTAAGCAAAAGAACAGTGTGTTCTCTCCACACACGCACACACCTCTGCTTTCTGTCACATATTGAGTCAACATACAAGCTGTCTGTAGCTATTGTATCATTGTGTTTGGTTAGTGTGCATGTCAGTGTTACGTTTGTTTAGCCCAGTTAGGTTTGGTCACAGTTAATGCAACACCACCTAAGGTCTAAATAGGCTAAGCAGCTGGTAATTGGAGGTGTGAGGGACTGCATATTCCAGATTACTCATGTATTTCCATAACAAGAAAAACTGTAGAATATTGAACTTGTTGCCTTTCCTCAGCGACTGATGGGAGCATTATCTCAGGTAAATAGAGAACATGTCCTGCTGAACAAAAATGCCCAGGGTGATCTGATAAATGAGTAGCTAAACCATCTGAGCCCCATTCAGCTGGCAGGAGAATTACTGCAGAGATAGGAGGGGTTCTGGCTTTGTTTCTTTGCCTACTGTTTGTGTTATCCACTCTGAAGCCATCCCTATTACTGCCTCTGTCTTCGTGCAGATCTGCACAGCTTACTTTTGGGCAGTCTATTGTTTATGAAACAGCAAAGATGACACCTTTTATAGTATGGTATAACACAGGTCATTGAACGGAAAGTTTTAAAAGGCAGAACTTGCAAGATGGCATTTTAGTCTGGCACCAGTAAGTTTACGGCTTTAACTTTAGTTTATGTATACTTTTTCTAAACGTTCTGGGGAAAATGTATCATTAACTGAACCATGGTTGCATTTATTCATTGTGTGATAAATGTGTCCCAGTGGGACAGTTTATCACCTGACTGTGTCCTTGATTTCAAACCTGCTCTGTCCAGAGATATATGGAGCCCCGCAGACTTTCACTGCATCACATAAGTCAACCTATGTTAAGTCTTTTAAATATATTCAAGGCTGACATGCAGTCCATATGCACTCAGCTTTCTGTGCTTCATGCACACTGCAGACTGGTGGAAAGGAAGCCTGTGGCTTTAAGGAAGGCGGAGCCACTGGGTCGCCAGTGTAGTGAGCCTATAAGAGATAGCTCAATACAATAGACTAGTAGACTTATCTAGAAGTGTCACAGTAATGCCTGAGTGTCGCCAAGTCTTTGGCGACCTGTTCCGGATGCAACTGAAAACTGAAGATTACAGACTCAAATCAAACCCCGAAATAAACTGAGGCGCTGCATTTTACCAAAGAGGACTTTAGGGGTCAGTCAGCGGAGAGAACTGCGAAGTGAATTAGGTGAGTTCAAAAAGTGAATTGAAATGTCTGTTTAGAGCCACTGTGTGGATCCATGTCTTGTCTGTCTGTTGTTTTGTATGTTGGTGCCAGCACGGCAGACACAATTGCTTAATGCAACTTGAGATCTTATTCGGATTATTTTTTTTATTTCATTTTATTTTTATTTCTATATCTTATGGTTGTTTTTGATTGTTTTTCACTGACAGAGCCGTATACTAAGAGGAACAACTTAGTCCAGAGCAAAATGATTTAAAAACTTTCAATATAATAATCTAAAAAAAAGAAAAACGGAGGGAAACGTGTGAATATGTATCTCTATGTGTTTGTCTATACTGATAACTATAAAGGATACGTGTTTTATATTCTTTATAGGTCTGCAATGGCACAGAAGTTATATAATCGTTCTCTTTAATTCTTAGGCTGCAATATTAATTTAGGTCTTTTCCTCTTAAACAAAAGGGAAATACAATTCACTGTGTATCATCATTGCCAAATAGCTGACTGTGTGTTGTGGCGTGAGTCACCTGCCTGCTGGAGGGCTTTTAACCATTATTATCTCAATCCGGTAAAGTGAGGGGGGTGTGCGCACTGTTTGCTTGCAGCACAGGTAGAGCGAGTATGGTTGCTCGGAAACCGCTGCAGGGGTGTCGTGAGCGGGGTGTGAACTCCTGTCAAGGCCTGAGGGTGACGGCCGTAAGCTTGAATTCAAGGCAAACCGGTGGTGTTTTACATCACTAGGAAGCTCAGCGGACCCCCTCCTTTCTCGAGCCCACTGCCACTGAGTTGTCTTCGTAGTTAGCCTTGGCTTGTCTTCTTATTGTATAAACAGATAAGTCACATTTGACCATAAGAAGGCCCACATTCTCCAGCCGGATTATCTGATTTAACCGACTTGGACATCTGCATGACTACATCATTTGTGTAATCCTGTTGCCTGTAAATGCTAATATGGTTAACCGCCAGGATGAACTGTCTTTGCACCTGTTGCAAGAGGAAGCACAAGCCCCTGGGGGTTCATTATCAAGGATCATGTTGCTTCCCGTCCCCGCCGAACCGAATCGATGGCCCTGGCCAGGGGGATTGCATGCCTTCTTGGGCAGTTTGGCTCAGACTGATGGCTCAGGCTTCCTGTTGTTTTAGAGCTTTGTTTCGCTCCAGCTGTCAGGCTAGCACATAAATATGGCTCATAAGAGACCAGGAACGAGGGAGCCGTGTTCTTTTCAGTCATCACTCCTACATTGTCAGGAGGACAGTGTGGCTCTAGCTGTGCATGCACCTCTTTAGTAGTTTCCAGAAGAGATGATTCTGAGGATGCATTGTAATCGTGTAATAATGATGTCTAATTAAACTCAGCCATGCAACAAAAAGCAACTGCGCTCACCCCTGATGCACTATTTTTAAGGCTATTCTAAAACACATTTTATGACTTTCTAGGCTTTCTCCACTTGAGACTGAAACCCAGTTGAAACATTTAAACTCTGTTTGAGGCCATTTATTTTGCATTTACTCTATCTATGCCCCAGAAATATTAGATTACTCCCCCTTTGAATAATGTACACATTGTTTATACAGCCCTGACACATAGTTGACATGACACGAGCATTCGGTTCATTTGGCGTGGGGGCGTTCTTGCAACATCAGGTATATCTGTGGTAACAGGAGGAGCCCCCTTGAACTTTCCTGTTCAAGAGGAACAGGATTGCAAAACACCAGCACAGCACAGTCCAGTTTTAAAATAAACTAAACTTATTAAGCGACACAGTCTGTAGAAATTGAAATTCAAAAGTTGGTTACACAGTTCACACCCATGAATGCAATGCTGAACTCAGGCTCATGGAGTTTGCAAGCCACAGGTGAAATGTAAAGCTCAGTACCTCTCTATAGGAAAAGAAAAAAAAATGGGTGTATTTTTTCTTCTTTTGTTTTCAGCTGACACAGCTACACCTTTGTACTAACACGGTAAATAAAATGTAAAACATGAAGGGTAATACAACTTTTTCATAGCATGTTTTGACACAATGTGTTAGCAATGACTTTAATGAAGGTCCTGTTCTATTATGATGCAAGATCTAAATCGTATGTTAGTAACACCTGTGTTTACCTTCGATTTCATGTCAGAATGCTTTTGTGATAAAGTAGTTCTACACTGGTTCTCCAAACCCACAGCAAGTGTGTTTACATGCCATTTAATTCAGGTCTACAAAAGCAGACATGACCAGTAGTGACCTTTTCCACCATCTATTGCTTTCATGCTTTGAATGAGGAATACTGTGAATAGAACATTTTGAAAGGCACGTTCTCCAGGTGTGCTCGGACATCAGTGTCCTGAAGGCCATAGGAAATTTTTGTCACCCAAAAGCCATTATTAAATATCTGGTCTAATGAGAATCACCTGGCTCTGCTTTTAGTGTCCTATATGATGATCTGTTTCACTTGACCTACTTTTGATTTTATTTATTTATTTTTTTTGCCAATTCATTCATGGCTGTTTTTTAATATAGGTACACCAGAAGCAGGGGCAGCCAGCCGGGCGATCTGAGTGTTTCCTGGCTTTGATGCGACCCGAGGGTGCCTGGAGCATGTCCACAGTGGGCCTGACTGCCCAGGAGATCTCTTTTCCCATAGAAAACCCCTTTCTCCGGGGCAGCTACTGTCACAGCATGGCTGGATCTAAACCCTCCTGGCGCGATCGCCATGTACTGGACAAGTGAGTGTTGTGGTGCACTTCATTAGAGAAAGACTTTAGAAAGGATGTGCATGTCATGTTGAAATTGCATGGTTCAGGTTAGTCTTACATTTTCTGTTAATTTCAATATGTCACATTTCTGTGACGAAGCACTGCTGTTCTGAAACGTCATTCTTCTTTTCTAGCAGCTTCTACTTCAGTATGGACAGGGCAAACATAGATCACAGCTATCGTGCCCAGCAAAAGGAGCCACCTCCAAGTTATGAGAGTAAGTTAAATATCTTTATTTCCTTTTCTTTCTTTTTCATACAGGATGTACCTTTTAAACTACACAAATGCTGCATTGCATGAATTCTCTTTCATTGTTTGTTATTTCACATACTGGATATATTGTTGTAACCTGAATATTATAAAGTCTGTGTAGTATTATAGTATTCGATTTTTATTGTCTTTAATTTACTTTAATTATTTATCAATCTGCCACTTGTCTGATGGTTATTATTTTTTTCAACTTACTTTTTTGGCAGGACATAAACACAGTCCCAACTCACAGAGAATACTCTCAAAGAAATCCCGGCCTTCCCAACTCTTCCTGTCCTCCAGCAATGAACCTTCCACCCCAAGTCCTGCTGATGATGACCTGCTGATGAGGCTGTCATTTAACGAGTTGAACAGCCCACCACAGACACCTAGCAGATGCTCTAAGCCTCTACCCCCTATTCCCCCACAGACAGATATCTCCCATGAGCAGGCTATGGACAGTGAGGTAGAATTTTTCACAAGTTCAGACGACAGCTGCCGCCTGGTGTCTGATCAATTTTCCAAATCAGCTTTTAGAAATCCTCTATCTCACCGAAGGAGCTTCAAGGACTGTGGGCAGATTAACTACGCTTACTACGATGGGCCATTAGGACCGCAAAGCCCGCAGCAACCCCAACAGCACCATCAGGCAAATCCTCTGCAGGAAGTACGGGAACAGTATGAGCAGCCACAGGAAAGACCCGCTCAGAGGAGGCTACGACGCTCTCTCTCTGGACCAGCTGGATCTTTACACAAGCTGCCACGACCCACATGCCCAAAAAGGTACCCCAACAATATGGATAAACAAGAGGTTCCCCCTCCTATACCTCCACGTAACGTCAAGACAGATTGCAGGCGCTGGTCAGCAGAAGTCTCATCTGGGGCTTACAGCGATGAGGACAAACCACCCAAACTGCCTCCAAGAGGCCCTCTGTCCACAGGCAGCTCCCGCACTCCCAGCCCTAAGAGCCTCCCAACATACACTAACGGGGTGATGCCCCCAACCCAAAGCTTTGCACCAGATCCTAAGTATGTAAGCGGTCGGAGTTTACAGAGACAGAACAGTGAGGGCTCCCCATGTATCCTTCCTATTATGGAGAATGGCAAGAAGGCCAGCACCACACATTACTACCTTCTGCCTCAGCGGTCTCCTTTTGCAGACTCGCCTTGTGACTGCCACACCAGAAAGAAAGCACAGGTGGATTTTGTTTGAAAAGTTTTTGTGGAAGTAATAGAAGACTATACTGTACATGCGCAAAACCCACTTGACAAAATGGTGAAATTGGACACCAACAACCTTTTAAAACTGCTGCTTTTACCTTTTTTCTTTTTTCTTTTTGTAATACCCCTTATGTATTTTGAACACACAGGGGATTTGCGCACTGTGTACAGTTACTGGTAATATTGAAAAGATATTTTCTGTGAAAACCATGTCTAACTAAAGATTGTGGGCAAAGTTCAACAGTCTATAGCTTATTTTTTTAAAATATGTTTTAATTTTATGAAATTCAATATTTTGCTCTGTTTTAGTAAAGATGTGGTACGGCCAGAAAGTACAAGCGGGCCTTGTACCTTGTGTGCTCAGTGTTTTGTGTCTGATGTGGTGTGGATGTTTTGTGAGATGCACTGGGGCTTTTTGATGGTGCTTTTGCATCTCACAAGGGACAAAAAGGTCAGTAATGTAACCATGTATCACTTAATATATGAAGTCTAAATACAAGCCCGATGAATTTATAACAAAATGAAGGATTCTAGCACGTGCCGATTCTGTTTGCTATTATATCAATACTGATATGGGTTTCGCGCCTTGATGTAGTGTCAGTCTTACTCAGGCTGACTACTTCAAAGTAAATTTGTGTTGTGTTTTGTTCTTTGTTTGTTTTTTCACCCCATATGGCACATTGTCATGGTACATTTTGTACCAGTAGGTGGGTTCATTACTAGTAGCTAACCATATTTCTTTTGGATTGTCCAGTGCAGCTGAGTATGGTGTAGCGTCTTGAGTGTATTTGTGTGTGTATGTGCAGTGGATGTGTTTGCGCATATGTGCATGTGAACAGCAGTTGGGAAAAGTGTTTAATTAGTAAAGAATTGTCAACAATGCTTGTTACTGTGCAACACTTGTTAGCAGTGCCCGCTTTTTAGTAGAGCCTTCTAAGAAGTGCACACATTTGATTTATTTCTGTCAGTCTCCAGATCTGTTTTATTGCACAGGAACTGGTCTGTTGACTGTCAGTGAATGTGTGCTGTTCTTCCAATTGAAGCTACTTCTTTTTCTTCTTTTTTTTCTGGTCAAGCTGTGAGTCATTGCTTGAAACACATTTGCCTCAAGTACTACCTCACTTTGATATTATCCTTATACCTTTACAAACTCCCTGCTTTAAATTGTGTTCACAGGTGAAATTTGAAATTGTAATCCACGAGCGATGAGGTAACGGCTCCATATGTGACCTAACACTTGTAGGAAAAGACAATGAATTCAAACGCAAAATCTGTTCTAACCGGATATCCTAATATGGAGATTTTAGATGAAATAGATTTTAGATGAGAGATGTTTGACTAATCTGTTAATACAAATGCATTACAAAGACAGTACAGGGTTTACCTACCTGACACAGACTTTCCTGTTCTGCACATGCATTCCTGCCTTACATGATTGCAGTGGGTGTGGTCTGAAAGACTTTGGCTGCTGGCAGCCTACAAAATGTATGATTTTTTTTTTTTTTTTTTTAATTGTTGTACATTATCCACAAGGCGTCAGGATGATATAGAAAATGTAGCACATGTATTGAAGTAACCCTTGGTATCAAACACGGTGTTCAGTTTGGGAAACAAATAACTGCTAAGGTCAATCGGTCATTGAAGTATCTTTTTTTTCTTCTCTTCCTTCTGTTCACAGATCTTACCAACACAATGTTGCTTTTGACTTAAATGTTTGGAAAAATGTTTACATCATACACAAAAAAACAAACTATTTAATCTTAAGGTATTCATATGTCTTATTAGAAATGTTAAAACAGAATGAAGACTAGTTTATCAAGAGATAACACTCTGCTGTGGCGAAGACATGCACTGGGAGAGTTCAGTATGCTGTGTACAGTATTTAACAACTCCATTTGTTATTATGAATAGTTGATAAGTATATAGTCTTTAAAAAGAAAGCAATAATAAAGTGACTTATTTATAAGCTTGCTTCGTCCTGTGTCTTGAACCTGTCAAGAGTGAACTCTCAACTCAGCTGTTTGGCTTGTTTTATCACCCACACGCCCTCATGGTGTACTTTATTGTGACTGGCTTCGATCCAAAGAAAGAAGAGTGACAGGTGTACAGTAGAATGCCTTCCTCTTCCTGGTTATAACTAAATTTCCTCCTGCACGATTGCTTCATCGTTCCTTGGCAGCGGGCTTTGCACCCACTGCTTTTAAAGCCCTTTTAACACTGTTACAAGTGTTTTATTCTCAATTTGAATCCTTGTGGTTAGGCGTGGAGCCAAAACCACAGTGAACCCCATTAGAGGTCAAATAATTACTAAATGAGCCACAGTTCAGCTCCAATTACAATACTGGCAGAGACCTTAGTGATTTGTATTTCTGCTGATTTGCTTAAGACAGTGACTTCTCTCAATGAAACAAAAGGTGAGAGTTTAAGTTAAGTTGTCTAGGCCACCTGAAAACCTTTTCACTTGGTTCTCGCTTAGGTGAGTTACTAAGCAACAGCATGCGTGTTGACTATAGCTACCAAAGAAAGACTCACTGCGCTTTTAAAATAATTGCTGGAGGCAAGAAAGACAAAAAAATTGGTAAATTAACAGGAAGACCGGTTTGCATTCAGATTGAACATAGTTTATTAATCGGTATTCTAAGATCCTTTCCCTTTAGTGGGACTACAAGTCACAAATGCATTAAGTCATAATGGACACAAGACTTATATTTCTCTCTGTAGCCACAATTTCATAGAAACTGGAACAAAAGAGATCCTGAAAGTTCTATTTTTTTCTCTCCATTAAATTTCAACACCCCATACACAAACATACAATATGTATGGCTTATCTTTCAGTTTCTCATCAAATACATTTCCTGCCTCAATTAATTAAACTCTGGCACTCTGGAGGCATTAATGAGTGAAATAAACTAATTTCTGTGATAAAAATATTATGATTTTTGTAATTATTCCCTTAATTGCTATACAAATTCTACTTTGCTGGTTACACTACAGTTCTTTGTGTTAAAGAGCCCATATATGTTTAGGTGTTTCTGTAGGACTTCATAGGTCTACACTATAGAAATAAAAAGTAGGAATGGTCATATTGGAGAAGTGCTGATGATGCAGTATATCTATAGCTAGACTATCCACAATCTCATATATTTTCAAGAGAGGATGGAGAAGTATGGATTGTGTGTCTTCCTCTACTCCATCACACAGAGGAACGCACATACACACACAAAACAAAAATCATGAAGCTAGACTAAAAAATAAGTTCCATTGTTTGCATTAACTTCATGTTTAGGCGTAAATTTTCTTATCGTTTGCTGTGAGGTGATTTGTAAATATTTAACTCGGGCTGCAGTGCTGCTAGTTAAATTTTATTCAGGTCACAGTACCTGTGTAGGAAATATAGAACATCAAGCAAAGGTAAAGAACTTGCTCAGTGTACCACCTCTATTGAGGCACTAGGTGGAGACAAAACCAAATCAAGGGCTTATCTCAAAAGAACCAAAGTTAAGTTTGTTTTTCTATTATGAATCAGCTGCAAATACATGCAAAAGTAGTTTGATTTCCTTTCTATGAAAAAAAATATCTTAAAATTCCATTAAAGGCCATGGTCTGTGTGTCTTTCTCCTTTGACTCTTCAAAAGCGAAACACTTAAAATAAGCACATCTATGCCATCTAGTGGCAGGTGACTGTGGACTGCAGAGCCCTAGTCTGGATTATTTTCTTGTTGGGGTGTCAAAGTTTTTTTGTTTTTTTTAATGGATAAAAATAGAGATGCTGTTTAAAAAGCAAAAACGAACAAAAAACAGAAGCACCTATCTGATACAGTAAAACCATTGCATAGATACTGTGTAACATTTTAACTGGACAGATGTTTAACAAATATGCAAATGTGTGTATTTGAATGCTACAGTAAGCATTTTTTGTGTTTCACTACTGTTAGATGTTAATTGTAACAAGCTCAATAGAGATATATCATAGAGTATAAGCAGTAGCTAGCCCATATTGCATATTGTTTAATAACACTAAAGACAAACTTAACTTGTTATTTAACAAAATTATCTATAGATAATACAGTGGGTTTCTCAGTTTGTGCATTCAGAAAATGTAGATTTTCCAGGCAAAAACTTTAGGTTAAAAGAGATTTATTATTATTTTTACTATTTGAACAGTGCTGAGAAAGATATGTCAAGATAGGATAAAAAGAGAAATGGTGCTCCATGATATGTTGGTGTGGAAAATAATATACGTGCAAAAACATATGCATTAAATTTAAGTTCTTATAAATAAATGATAAATAGCAAAACAACTTCAAAATGTTTTAAAATTAAAAGATGATAGTTCTTACTAATCTTTAAGTAAGATTATTAGCGATTAAAACAGTAACTAATTGCTTAATTTTATATAATATAGTGAATATATCAGTTTCTAAATGTTTTCTGATCTATAAGTGCCTGCCAGTCCCAAGTTGGAAATTCCTGAAAGACAAAGTCAAAAATCATAGTTTTAAACATTGCTGAAAAATAGTTTAAAATAATTATTGCATTATTAATAACTAATCATAAATAATTATTATAATAAATCTCTGAATATGATAGTAATTAGAGTAAGACATACGTGTATCAGTGAAGTCAAAGAAATCTCCTTCAAGAAAAGACAATCTTCTCCTCTGAGAGTTGCTCCTTTTCCTAAAAAAGAAAAGGATGCTTGTTTGTGTTTTTACTCAATGACTGAACACAAAAAGCGATTTTTTTTTCCAGAGTACATTACAGGAAAACGCGCAGAAGGCATCATAACCCACCAAGTATACGTATGTCTCCTTTTGAAAATGACAGCGATGACGATTATAATGAAGAGCAGGAGCGCTACTGCGAGTGAGCCAAACAGTGCTCCATAGAAACCTGGACCTCGGCGGAAAAGGTCACATTGTGGACCATAAAACTGCTCCAGGCTGGTTTCGTAGCACCTGGGTAAAATTCAAAAGAGGTTTAATAAAAATAGTTTTTACAAAAAAAACTAGATAGATAGATAGATAGATAGATAGATAGATAGATAGATAGATAGATAGATAGATAGATAGATAGATAGATAGATAGATAGATAGATAGATAG
>NW_024582739.1:313434-315079 GCF_018398535.1 Haplochromis burtoni
ATAGATAGATAGATAGATAGATAGATAGATAGATAGATAGATAGATAGATAGATAGATAGATAGATAGATAGATAGATAGATAGATAGATAGACATTTTATTACCTGCAGACTGGGCCTGTGTAAATGTCATTTAAACATTCTCCGTGTCCATTGCAGTAATCAGGGTTTATTTTGCATGGTCCAACACACTGCCATTGACCATTAGTAATCTCTTCAGTGTAATTAGCAAACTGAGTGCAGTTAATAAAAGGCTTCAACTCTGTGATATCTACAAGATTTCAAAACATATATATATATATTCAACATACTATAATGTAAAATAAACAAGACAAATTTAAAAAAATGGATAAAGAATGGCTGATTGTGCTTTACATTTAGAACAACATACAACACACTTACTAGTAATGGCAGGTGCCTCAAAGCTGAGATCATTTAACTCCACACTTTGATTACCAAAAGCCAAAGAAATTTTGTTGAGGTTATTTTGTAGGATATTCTTCAAAACCACACTAAGATGAGTGTTAATAAACTCGATTTGAGTTTCATTGTTTTGATACTGATACTCCGCCAGGCTCTTTGCAACAACACTTCCTTCACTACA
The DNA here is from genome assembly GCF_018398535.1 of Haplochromis burtoni. Taxonomy (NCBI): domain Eukaryota; kingdom Metazoa; phylum Chordata; class Actinopteri; order Cichliformes; family Cichlidae; genus Haplochromis; species Haplochromis burtoni. Next base: position 314,038 of record NW_024582739.1, read on the forward strand.
AAAAATGGTAGAAATGTTATGAGAAAACAGCTATCTCTTTCTTAAAAGGTAATAATAAATGTAACAAATAGTTTAATAAATGTTGAAGGAAAATTTACCTTAATTTGATTACTTTAACTGTTTTATAGGCCTGGGGATCTGCTTGTCTACACAGGCTTCTGAGCTGTAAAAAAAAAAAAAAAAGAAAAGAAAAGAAGGGATTATGCAACATTTCAGATAAAAGATTTTAATAATTTTATATTTTTTTGTATTACAAAATACTTTGTAATACTAATTAAAAATAATAACTCATAATATTAAATATGAAGAAAATTATCTGTACCTGTGCTTCTAATTTGTTGATGAATATCTGTGATTCAGGTGAAGTTAAATTAAGAAAAGCCTGGATAAAAGTGATGTTGAATTTGAAAGTAATGTTTACTTTGCGCACGGGTGCAGTATCTACAAAAAATTGAAAGATTTTAAAAGCCATTTATGACAACATTTTACCTTGGACATGCAAAAGTGGGGGAGAAAACACATATATAACGCAAGAAGTCAAAATATCAATTTATGTAAAAGGTAATGAAAATATATTATTTTTAAGAAAAACTATACGGAAATGAAAAACCTCACCAATGATTGGGACAGTGTTGTTTTCTCCATAAGAACATGAGTCTCCATAGGCAAAATCTTGGCACACAATTGTTGTCAAAGAGGATGTCAAATTTGTGGGGAGAGTAATTGATGAAGAAAAACTAACTGTTGCTGACGATGTAGGAGAACTTGTGACAGAGCCTACAATTGTTGTTTCACTGGTGGATGTATCAGTTAAATAGGTCACAGATGTGGTTGAAGAGGAGAAAGAAGAAGATGTACGGCTGGGAACAGTAGTACTTGAGTTGGGTTGTAAAACTGTAGCTTGTGAGTCAGGAAGTACGGTTGTCATTATCTCAGAAGCCTGAGTAGTTGTTCCTTTGTTCTCTGTTGTACTAGAGCCTGTTACCAGTGCTTGAGTACGTTGTTCAGTGTATGTTGGTGTAAAACTGGTGGTTTCTGAAGT
>NW_024582739.1:332985-333336 GCF_018398535.1 Haplochromis burtoni
GGACAGACTCTGTAGACTGTGTTGTTCCTGTTTGGGCCATTGTTGTAATAGAAGTTGTTGGTGATCCAGGGTGTGCGGATGTCATTGTCGCAGAAGTCTCAAGAGTTGTTGCTTTGTTCTCTGTTGTACCAGTGCCTGTTACAGCTGTTTGAGTACTTTGTTCTGGGGATGTTGAGGTAAAACTAGTGCTTTCTGAAGTGACTGTGGAAGGCGAAATGGAGGAAGTCTCTGAAGTTGGTGTGGAATGGTCCATGTTGGTAGTTAGAGTAATTTCATTGGTGGTGACTGGTGGGACAGACTCTGTAGACTGTGTTGTTCCTGTTTGGGCCATTGTTGTAATAGAAGTTGTTG
>NW_024582739.1:333361-370562 GCF_018398535.1 Haplochromis burtoni
GTGATTGAGGGTGTGCGGATGTCATTGTCTCAGAAGTCTCAAGAGTTGTTGCTTTGTTCTCTGTTGTACTAGTGCCTGTTACAGCTGTTTGAGTACTTTGTTCTGGGGATGTTGGAGTAAAACTAGTGCTTTCTGAAGTGACTGTGGAAGGCGAACTGGAGGAAGTCTCTGAAGTTGTTGTGGAATGGTCCATGTTGTAGTTAGAGTAATTTCATTGGTGGTGACTGGTTGGACAGACTCTGTAGACTGTGTTGTTCCTGTTTGGTGCCATTGTGTAATAAAAGTTGTTGGTGATTGAGGGTGTGCGGATGTCATTGTCTCAGAAGTCTCAAGAGTTGTTGCTTTGTTCTCTGTTGTACAGTGCCTGTTACAGCTGTTTGAGTACTTTGTTCTGGGGATGTTGGAGTAAAACTAGTGCTTTCTGAAGTGACTGTGGAAGGCGAACTGGAGGAAGTCTCTGAAGTTGTTGTGGAATGGTCCATGTTTGTAGTTAGAGTAATTTCATTGGTGGTGAACGGTGGGACAGACTCTGTAGACTGTGTTGTTCCTGTTTGGGCCATTGTTGTAATAGAAGTTGTTGGTGATTGAGGGTGTGCCTGATGTCATTGTCGCAGAAGTCTCAAGAGTTGTTGCTTTGTTCTCTGTTGTACTAGTGCCTGTTACAGCTGTTTGAGTACTTTGTTCTGGGGATGTTGGAGTAAAACTAGTGCTTTCTGAAGTGACTGTGGAAGGCGAACTGGAGGAAGTCTCTGAAGTTGTTGTGGAATGGTCCATGTTGGTAGTTAAGTAATTTCATTGGTTGGTGACTGGTGGACAGACTCTGTAGACTGTGTTGTTCCTGTTTGGGCCATTGCTGTAATAAAAGTTGTTGGTGATTGAGGGTGTGCGGATGTCATTGTCTCAGAAGTCTCAAGAGTTGTTGCTTTGTTCTCTGTTGTACAGTGCCTGTTACAGCTGTTTGAGTACTTTGTTCTGGGGATGTTGGAGTAAAACTAGTGCTTTCTGAAGTGACTGTGGAAGGCGAACTGGAGGAAGTCTCTGAAGTTGTTGTGGAATGGTCCATGTTGTAGTTGAGTAATTTCATTGGTGGTGAACGGTGGGACAGACTCTGTAGACTGTGTTGTTCCTGTTTGGGCTTTGTTGTAATATGAAGTTGTGGTGATTGAGGGTGTGCGGATGTCATTGTCTCAGAAGTCTCAAGAGTTGTTGCTTTGTTCTCTGTTGTACTAGTGCCTGTTACAGCTGTTTGAGTACTTTGTTCTGGGGATGTTGGAGTAAAACTAGTGCTTTCTGAAGTGACTGTGGAAGGCGAACTGGAGGAAGTCTCTGAAGTTGTTGTGGAATGGTCCATGTTGGTAGTTAAGAGTAATTTCATTGGTGTGACTGGTGTGGACAGACTCTGTAGACTGTGTTGTTCCTGTTTGTGCCATTGTTGTAATAAAGTTGTTGGTGATTGAGGGTGTGCGGATGTCATTGTCTCAGAAGTCTCAAGAGTTGTTGCTTTGTTCTCTGTTGTACAGTGCCTGTTACAGCTGTTTGAGTACTTTGTTCTGGGGATGTTGGAGTAAAACTAGTGCTTTCTGAAGTGACTGTGGAAGGCGAACTGGAGGAAGTCTCTGAAGTTGTTGTGGAATGGTCCATGTTGTGTAGTTAGAGTAATTTCATTGGTTGTGACGGTGGGACAGACTCTGTAGACTGTGTTGTTCCTGTTTGGGCCATTGTTGTAATAGAAGTTGTGGTGATTCAGGGTGTGCCGATGTCATTGTCGCAGAAGTCTCAAGAGTTGTTGCTTTGTTCTCTGTTGTACTAGTGCCTGTTACAGCTGTTTGAGTACTTTGTTCTGGGGATGTTGGAGTAAAACTAGTGCTTTCTGAAGTGACTGTGGAAGGCGAACTGGAGGAAGTCTCTGAAGTTGTTGTGGAATGGTCCATGTTGGTAGTTAGAGTAATTTCATTGTTGGTGACTGGTTGGACAGACTCTGTAGACTGTGTTGTTCCTGTTTGTGCCATTGTTGTAATAAAAGTTGTTGGTGATTGAGGGTGTGCGGATGTCATTGTCTCAGATGTCTCAAGAGTTGTTGCTTTGTTCTCTGTTGTACTAGTGCCTGTTACAGCTGTTTGAGTACTTTGTTCTGGGGATGTTGGAGTAAAACTAGTGCTTTCTGAAGTGACTGTGGAAGGCGAACTGGAGGAAGTCTCTGAAGTTGTTGTGGAATGGTCCATGTTTGGTAGTTAGAGTAATTTCATTGGTTGGTGACTGGTTGGACAGACTCTGTAGACTGTGTTGTTCCTGTTTGTGCCATTGTTGTAATAAAAGTTGTTGGTGATTGAGGGTGTGCGGATGTCATTGTCTCAGATGTCTCAAGAGTTGTTGCTTTGTTCTCTGTTGTACTAGTGCCTGTTACAGCTGTTTGAGTACTTTGTTCTGGGGATGTTGGAGTAAAACTAGTGCTTTCTGAAGTGACTTGGAAGGCGAACTGGAGGAAGTCTCTATTGTTTGAATGTCCTGTTGTTAGAGATCATGGTGTGAGGTGGCAGACCTAGACTTGTTCCTGTGGCCATTGTGTATAGGATTAGGGTGATATTTCGCGAGTTCAAGATTGTTGTTGTGTGACATCGTCGTGTTGGACCGGTTGGAGTAAACATTCTAGTGACTTGAAGGCGATGAGATCCTGAGTTGTTGGATGTCCTGTTTAGTTGAGTATTCATTGTTGTTGGTTAAGACTTGTAGAGTTGTTCCTGTTTGTGCATTTGTATAAGTTGGGTGATTGAGGGTGTGCGGATGTCATTGTCTCAGAAGTCTCAAGAGTTGTTGCTTTGTTCTCTGTTGTACTAGTGCCTGTTACAGCTGTTTGAGTACTTTGTTCTGGGGATGTTGGAGTAAAACTAGTGCTTTCTGAAGTGACTGTGGAAGGCGAACTGGAGGAAGTCTCTGAAGTTGTTGTGGAATGGTCCATGTTTGTAGTTAGAGTAATTTCATTGGTGGTGAACGGTGGGACAGACTCTGTAGACTGTGTTGTTCCTGTTTGGGCTGTTGTTGTAATTGAAGTTGTGGGTGATTGAGGGTGTGCGGATGTCATTGTCTCAGAAGTCTCAAGAGTTGTTGCTTTGTTCTCTGTTGTACTAGTGCCTGTTACAGCTGTTTGAGTACTTTGTTCTGGGGATGTTGGAGTAAAACTAGTGCTTTCTGAAGTGACTGTGGAAGGCGAACTGGAGGAAGTCTCTGAAGTTGTTGTGGAATGGTCCATGTTTGTAGTTAGAGTAATTTCATTGGTGTGTGACTGGTTGGACAGACTCTGTAGACTGTGTTGTTCCTGTTTGGGCCATTGTTGTAATAGAAGTTGTTGGTGATTGAGGGTGTGCGGATGTCATTGTCTCAGAAGTCTCAAGAGTTGTTGCTTTGTTCTCTGTTGTACTAGTGCCTGTTACAGCTGTTTGAGTACTTTGTTCTGGGGATGTTGGAGTAAAACTAGTGCTTTCTGAAGTGACTATGGAAGGCGAACTGGAGGAAGTCTCTGAAGTTGTTGTGGAATGGTCCATGTTTGTAGTTAGAGTAATTTCATTGGTTGGTGAACTGGTGGGACAGACTCTGTAGACTGTGTTGTTCCTGTTTGGGCCATTGTTGTAATAGAAGTTGTTGGTGATTCAGGGTGTGCGGATGTCATTGTCTGCAGAAGTCTCAAGAGTTGTTGCTTTGTTCTCTGTTGTACTAGTGCCTGTTACAGCTGTTTGAGTACTTTGTTCTGGGGATGTTGGAGTAAAACTAGTGCTTTCTGAAGTGACTGTGGAAGGCGAACTGGAGGAAGTCTCTGAAGTTGTTGTGGAATGGTCCATGTTGGTAGTTAGAGTAATTTCATTGTTGGTGACTGGTGGGACAGACTCTGTAGACTGTGTTGTTCCTGTTTGGGCTGATTGTTGTAATTAAGTTGTTGGTGATTGAGGGTGTGCGGATGTCATTGTCTCAGAAGTCTCAAGAGTTGTTGCTTTGTTCTCTGTTGTACTAGTGCCTGTTACAGCTGTTTGAGTACTTTGTTCTGGGGATGTTGGAGTAAAACTAGTGCTTTCTGAAGTGACTGTGGAAGGCGAACTGGAGGAAGTCTCTGAAGTTGTTGTGGAATGGTCCATGTTTGTAGTTAGAGTAATTTCATTGGTGGTGAACGGTGGGACAGACTCTGTAGACTGTGTTGTTCCTGTTTGGGCCATTGTTGTAATAGAAGTTGTGGGTGATTAGGGTGTGCGGATGTCATTGTCTCAGAAGTCTCAAGAGTTGTTGCTTTGTTCTCTGTTGTACTAGTGCCTGTTACAGCTGTTTGAGTACTTTGTTGGAGTAAAACTAGTGCTTTCTGGGATGTTAGGTGCTCAAGTGTATTTAAATTACCGTTGCCTCCCTCCTATCCTAAAGTAGGTGAGCTGCTCGGACAACAGCCCGAACTGGGTAGAGCTGAAGTTATGCATCTTTCTCTGACATGGCTGTTTGTGGACTTTGAGTACCATGTTCTATGGTATCAAGAATTAAAATGTCTTCCTATCAAATGTGTGGCTCGGTAGTGGACTGGGTGGACCAGCTCCTCCATGATGAAGGACCCTGTTCTGTCTTATCGCCTCTGGTGTATCTGTTCTGGTGACCCACAGAGGCAGAATGCTGATTTCTAATAATTACAGAATTCGCTTGCCGAGTCGTGCCTTTAAGTGTGTCTACTGTTGCTTTGTTCTCTGTTGTACTAGTGCCTGTTACAGCTGTTTGAGTACTTTGTTCAGGGGGTGTTTGAGCAAAACTAGCGGTTTCCAATGTGAATCTTACTGAAGAGAGTGAGCTTGATTTTTGTTGATTCACATTTATGCTATTAAGTTGAATTTCTGAAACAATGCTTTTATTCCTTGCAAACTTAATATTTAAGAGACTCTTCCCCTTATAGTTGTCCAGAATTTGTGGATGTGGCAATGTTTTGTTTTCTTGATCTTTTTTATTTTGATATCCTGTTGAAGGAGACAGTGTTTAAAAAACTATTTGTCAATGCACTTTAAAACAAATCCCATCACATTTGGAAATTCATGTCAAGATTTATGACAACTGAGACAGCCATTGTTCAAACTGTGAGAAAGTTGTCCTTTGATTGTTTAATTGACAATTTAATCCTCTGCCCAACAATGTAGCCATAAAGTTCAAATTCGAGTTAGTTCTGATGGTAGAGTCACATCAGACATATCAACTGTTTTCTTTACCATTGGTTTCTGAATGTGTGAATTTGAAACAACTTCTGAAGCACTTTTCAGATTCTAACTGAGGTTAAAAATGTGATTCTTGAACACATACCATTTAGAATTCTAAAGAATATAGATATTGTTTTGTCATACATGTGAACCCTGCAATAGACTATAACCTATCCTGCTTCTTGTCCTATGACCACTGAAATTGCTTCCCCATTGCAATCTTTCATTTTGTTAAGTGGATGGATAAGGTCATTCCACCATTAGACAATTTTTAAATAGGGGCAAATTCATGGCTACACTCAATTATATGTAACCTCACAGTAGTTGCCCATCAACTGATCATCAGCTAGCAATGCAGCAACATAAAAAATAATGTAAACCTACTACAGAAGAGACGCAAACAGTGGAAAACCGCTGTTTACAATGGCTGAGTCAGCCGTAATGTAGAACGACTTAAGGCCATTCACGCAAAACAGTGCAAAGCAGGTAAAGCATTATATTAAGAATTATGTGTACAGAAATACACTCCAACGTTCTGCAGGTCTATTAATAAGTAGCTTGAAATTTTCTTGAAGGAAGTTCAACCAATTGGTGAATTCCATGATTTAATTTGTTTTTTCCATCATGATTACAACTGTTTATTGTGGTACAAATGAATAACTATTCTTCCAACACTGATTTGTGCAGAAATTACTTATCTCTGGTACATAATGTCCATAAAATGCTTATATTCTTATCAGACATTTTCTTCAGTATTTAACTGAATATGCCAATCACTCTCTGGTCTGTTTCACTTGCTAGTTTTTCTTTATTATATGAAATTTAAGTTTAACCCATGAAACCATACATTCCAGTCTGATTGATTTACAGTTATGCATCTGTAAATCTGCAAGTGTGGCACAGATTTTTTTGAATAATAGCTTCATCAGATGTATTTAATAAAATATTCATTCAAATGACTTGAAATTAAAAGAAAAACACAAAAAACACAGAAATTATATTTTGGCCGTATTTCTTTCTTTAAAAATAAGAAATCCATTTATCTCATATTAGCTTTAACCGCTGTGAAAGGAGTAAAATATATGCTCACACCAAGAAGCAGTCATTCTATTTGCTGGTGTTTTAAATTATATTTACAGTTATTCCCAAGGAACTACCACTACTAAAATTAATTGTCACAACATTTCAGTGGCAAAGATGTATTTCCCATGAGCATGCCTAACAAGTGCATATATATATATATATATATATATATATATACACATATTTATTTATAGATAGATAGATCTTTAAAAAAAAACCTCACACTTACCTTTGTTTTGTGCAAAGAACACACATAATGCAATGAGCACTATGACCACCAAAATAAGTACTATAAGAAAGGTGAAATCCCTCCTCCGGCCATAGAATTGCAGCTGAGTCCACCTTGTCATTTTCCTGTGCATTCAGATGATAATTCCAAACATGAAAATATGAGATATTTCAAGCTCTATAATGTCTTTTACTCCATAAATACATGTAGGCAGACTGTTGTTACATGCTGTGTAATTTTCAGACTGGCAGTATACTGCTTACAATATCCTGTCTAAATTGTCTTTTATTTTATAGCTATGCTCCTGTCAGCACTTGCAAGCCCTATAAACACTTACCTGTTAGTATCGGATCCACTGTATGTCTCATCAGTGATCAACTGGTCAGCTTAGGCGGTTACTGATGGTCCCCTCCCTAAGCAAACTTTTTTATGTACTGTGGTATGGCATTGCAATCATTTATGAAGTTCCTTGGAACTCACACCCTGTATATGATACTTTCGAAAGTCCAGAAAACTGACTCAAGTGAGATCAACAAGGTGTAGGTGGGTGAGGCTGGGTTTGGATAGATGTGATTTTCTTTTCTTTTTTTCTTTTTAAACCAGTATTGGGTGTAGCCAATGCTACACTGCTAACCACTGTTTAGTGTCACTAATTATACACTTATTGTTTACAAATGAATGTTCCTATGTACTGTCAAAGGACAGAAAAATATTTAACAAGATAAATTCTTTTAAATTTGCTTTAAAAACCCACTTGTTTCAAGTTATGTGTTATTTACGTAACACTATATCAGTGCATATACTGTATGTGTTCACATTTATTTAGCACCTTTATAGACTCACCGATCACTAAAAGCTTTAGACGTCTGTATGTTTAGTGTCTTCTAGAATAGCAAGTTTATATTCCCGCTGTTTATCCATCATGTGACTTTTTTTTAACTTTCTTAAGGATTTTACAGGAAATCAACTAATGGTACTTACATCATGTAAATTTAAGTTATGAAGTGATTATTAAGAGAAATGCACTGTTGTATTAGAACAGCTATTAAAATTAGCGTTTTTTTAATGCATTTGGCAACTAGTCTTTTATATTCCTTGTTTTTAACAGTTACTTTAATTCTCTTTTGACACTCAACACATGATGGTGAGCATGACTAACTCTTTACTCTTTAGAAATGTTATAAATGAGACTTATAGATAAGATGTTTAAATGACGGAATAAAGCCTTTTTAAAAATAGAAAGGTAAACATGATTCCACATGATTAAAAATGGATCTCAATAGCAGCAAGAATAAAAAAGCTGCGATGAGATTAAACACAATAGTTTCTGAGTTTAACGTCATAAGACATTTAGTCCACACCTCTGTTTGCTTTTAGAAAATAATTTCTGAAACACTGCTCAACAAGAAATATTTTTGTTTGATATGTCATGGAAGACTGCACTTTTTGTTCCAACTGTTTTAATTAAGAACAATAATTCAAAGTTACACGGGTTGCCCTGCGGCTCAACCAAGTCACTTTTATTCCACAGTCCTGAAGGAAGTCAAGCAATATCAAAAGCCGCAATACTTCAGTTGTGGAATTGTTTATGCTGTATTTTCAAATGGTCACCTGGGCGTTGTCAAGTGGGTACTAACTCACATCAGTATTCTTATCACTGCCTGACTGACGCATGCCATAGTGGTGCAGTATTGACCAATCCAAGATAAAAAAAAAACAACATTAAAGTCTTAGCATGCGACACACAGAATAAGCAGCTGTTTAAAAAAAAAGTCACTGCTTATTATGAACTTTGGTCCGGTTACATCATTAATGGCGGTCCTTTGATTTTTTTAAAAAAAACAAAGAATAGTGACTATATCTACAAATTGTAGTGTTTATGTCGCAAAAGATGATGAACGTGGGGTTTGCTGTGCTCTGCAAGTAATAATACAAGTCAGTGTTGCACGTATAAATCCATTGATATCTGAATTCGATCTGTAAATATTGAATAAGAAACTGTTGCTATGCTGTTTAATTTAAAACAGAAAAAGGACTGCTGCAAAGTGGTTCCAAAAACAGAGCCTGGCTTTATGTGACATGTGTCCCAAGCCATTAAGTGTCATGACACAGTCAGCAAACACAGGGGTGGAGAATTATCAATTGAACTCCGGCAGCAATCATACTAACAAACACACCCTTTTTTTTATTACTTTCTATTTGACACAACTGATTGTGTGCAGATTCAAATACACAAAGGATGAGAAAAGAAGAATGAACACTGACCAAAGAAGGATGGAATGATTTCAATATTTATGAATCCATTTCAAAGTAAACAAAACAAACTGATATTCATTAAAAATGCTTTGTTAGCGTGAATAAGCAATAAAGGCCTTCGTTAAGACACAGGATAATAAATACAATCTGCAACTAAACCCCAAACAGACGCAGTTATATTGAAATACTTTAATTAGGTCTCATAAAACACCATATGCAAACTGCTGCTGTCTAAAATTATATAACTGTATTAAAGAAAAAGATGCAATTTTATGAAGCATCTGATCAAAAATTAATCACATGAAGAAGCTACTGACAGAGCCAAAACTACAATATGACATATTTTGAGTTTTCATGAACAGTTCACACAGCAAGTCAAATTAGTGAGTTATTTTTCAAAATAATTGTGGCAACTGGATGGTCACGCAAAGTCCACAGCTTTAACTCTCAACATCAGCCTGCTTCTGTCCCTCTTTCGGAGATTCCTCTGTTTCTGTCTCCATTTGGGCTCCTCGGCGCTCTGCCTCTGTTATTGTCATGGGGTGAAGAGGGAAAAATCCGGCCAACCCTACAAAAGATAGGTGAAGACGACAACATTCACAATAAGTATTTCAAACAATACAGAGGAGACAGGTAAATATCCTAACATCTTTTTTAACTTAAGGATAATGACTAAAAAAAGGATAATAAAAAAGAGATAGTATTATCTAAATACTGACAATTTTCACTTTGTGTTTTCAGTAGGAATTCTATTGATGCTAATGTCATCTGAGGGCACAGCAAACACATCACAGTGCAAAAGTCGTAATTTAGAGTGTGTGCAAAGCAATTAAAGATTACAAAACCTGGTGAAGAAAAAGTAATAAAATGCTAAATAAATATTGTCTAATAGGTGTAGATGCCTACAAAAAAAAAAATCAGACGTAAACCAGTTCTCAGGAACAGAATGACAATAAAATTTCCCAATGATGAAGACTTCAAAAGAACACGTTTATGCAGTAAATACACACCCAGGAGTTTGGCAACCGGCTTTGTAGGGTGTGCTCCACATCCAATCCAATACTTGATTCGGTCGAAATTGAAACTGACAAGTTTCTCGTTGTAGATGTTCGGAAGCGGGTCGTAGGAACCCAGCTGCTCAATATATTTACCATCTCTTGCCCTTTTGTTGTAAGCTGCCACAATGCGATAAAATGGTCTGTTAGCCTGTTTGTGGCCCGCAAGAGCGAATCGAATCACAACGTGACCTCCGTGGTACTTCTTTAGTAGGAGTGATGCTAAAGAAGAAAATAAGCATCAAAAGCATTGTCAAAGACAGGAAAACATGACTTTCTTTAATTGTTACATACCCATATATGTAAGTATATGTTATACTATTATAGGCATTCAACTACCAAATACAGAAACACATTAAAATCTAACTTAGCACCCACTGTTGTCAACATCTTTGCTGCTTTAAACAAAATTACTTTCTTAAACAATATGAAGCAATGGGAAGACCAAATTTGAAAAGTTCTCTTGCATTTTATTTTTGTTATGTATTCAGGTTTTGTTGAATCCGTTGCTTTTCCCCTTTTTCGTGAAACAATCCCTGCTTCTGCCTTGCACATAAACTCTACTTATATTAAATGTTCTAACTAAGATTAACCTGTTTTAGAGGCAAATATAGCCCAGTATTGCTTCTCATGTGAAAGGATTTAGTTCTTTATGCATTTTACATAAATTTTAATCATTCTAATTGTTTCTAATAATTTCTAATTGTTTGAAGGAAAAAGAAGAAGAATTGAACAGTAAACCATGATTTTTGTTTCTTAGCATAATTCATATTAATAACCTTTGCATGACTTTACTTGCATTTAATCAACCCGACTAAGTGCATGTCTTTGGACTGTGGGAGGAAGTCGGCATACCCAGAGAGAACCCACTCAAACACGTGGACACAGAAAGGCCCTGTTCAAACTTAGGATATTCTTGCTGTGAGACAACAGTGCTAACCACCATGACAGCATGCTGCCAACTAAAAAGTGTAATGTTCTCATATACTCTGACAATAAGCGTGATATTTACAAAAAAAAAAAAAAAAAAAGACATACTGGTATGCAGTCAAAATAATTTTGAACTTAAGCAATTGTGTTACACTAATTGCACTACTCAGTTTTGCAGTTGTAGTTTGTATAGTTTTCTAAGACTTTGTGTAACTTTTCTTTCGTTACTTTTTATCTTTTTTGCAGCTGATAAAAGTGTAATCTATGACGCAAATTGCGCAAATTTACCAAACAATGAACTCATTGTCATGCTCAAGAAACTAGTTTGAGAGGATCTGAGCTTTGCCCCAAAGTGAGTCTGAGCAATCAGAAGATGGGTACACTGTGGTCTTAAAGGGATGGACACGATCAACAACAATGTTCAGGTACACTGGCATTTAAATTATGCTCAATTAGTACAAAGGGCCCTGAAAATGAGCTGAGAAAATGTCTCCCATACAATTCCACCATCACCAACAGCCATTGGTACAAGGCAGGATGGATCCATGTTTGCATGTTGTTTACAACAAATTCTGAGCCCATCCATCCATCCATCCATCCATCGTCATCCGCTTTGTCCGGGGTCGGGTCGCGGGGGAAGCAGCCTAAGCAAAGAGGCCCAGACCTCCCTCTCCCCAGCCACCTCCTCCAGCTTGTCCGAGCCCAGATCTTCTATTTTCCAATTTTGGTGAGTCCATGTGAAGTGTAGCTTCAGATTCCTGTTCTTAGCTAAGAGTAAATGGGAATCAGTGTGATCTGCTGCTGCTCTGGCCCATCTGCTTCAAGGTTCAACGTGTTTTACATTACACACGTTCTCCTACATGTTCTCCCCCCCCCAAAATATTCAGACCAGCCCATCTGGCACCAACACCTACGCCACATTCTTCCACATTCTGATGCTCGGTTTGAACAGGTCTACCCATATGGAAAATAAACAGTAAAAACTTATAAAAGACTCGCATAAGATGTGGCCTGCTTCATATAGTGAATCATATAAGACTTATATGATTTACTCATGAAAGTGGCCACTTTCTCATTACTTTCATATATTGTTTTAGTACATATTCAAAACATACAAGTTTCATTTATATAATTTTTCAAGGGATCTTATGTGTGTTTTTACTCTTGTATGCTTTTCATACAAGTTTCACACAAGACAGATACAAACTTTATAAGATTTATATATATCTTTTCCATATGGGTATATGCCCACATGGATAGAGTTTCTGCCATGTGATTGGCACATTAGAGATTTGCATTAATAAGCCGTATACCTAAAAAGAAAAAAAAAGGTATGATGGTGAGAATTATAGGGTCGAGTTCATACTGACCACAACAATGGGGGGGGAAAGCCTGTTAAGACTTGGATACTCACATAAATGTACCATGGTGTCTGCGGAAATATCCTGCAATAGGCAAAGAGTCACATTTAAAACAAAGTGTAAATAGCTATATTTTATAAATAACACATGACTGTTAATAATCCTGAAAAATATAATTAAACCACATCCGAAGAAAACCTGACTTTGCACAGGCTCTCCCGTTTTAAGAGCGATGGCTTTGAAAAATAAAAATAAGCAAAACTTACCTCAGAGGACGCGTGTAGGACGTAAAGACAAATCTTTTCAGATGCCGCCGCTTTTTAACTCCTTGCAGAGATGATGTATTGAACGATAAGAAGCGTATGTTTTCCCCCGGAGAGACAGTGTGACTTTCCTTTAGGGCGCCGCCATGTTTTAAAAGGAAGTTACGTACGGCGGCGTAATTTCATCCCCGGGACGCTAGATGGCGGAGTGGCATTGCTGTCCGCTGAACCACCGTCTACAGAAGGCCCGCACCAGCTATTAATCTGTGCAAGAAAACTAAAGTTAGTAGGGGAGTTCATGTATCAAACTGCAGTATTTCCTGAGTCATTCTGGAGAAAAGACAGCCTGTGAAGTGCCTCTAGAACGGCAATGTAAGTAATTACACATCCACGAATGTTTATAATGCAGGTCATTTAGGACCGAGGCACTTCAGGGAGAGGCAGAAATCGTAATAATCCTTATGACAGTAAAAGTAGACATCAGACATAAAACATCATACATACATACATCACATTGCTTATTCAAGCCAATATATATTTATTTTTTAACAATTATTTTCTAAACATTGTCCATTTTGCATCTTACAACTTTCAAACAGTATACAATATTACTCTCACAGCCATCAGGATATTAAATACCACCTTGCTCATTAATTGCAATAGATGGTAGTGTGTTCATTATTTTATGTATATTTTTTTACCCTTTTTATATGTCCTTTTTTCTCTTCCTTATAGTTATATTCATTTTTGTCTATATATTTTTTTCAATGCCGCAGCACTGGCACATAATTTCTACAATAAAGATATTATGATTCTGATTCTAAATTACAGGGACTACAAATGTAAAGTGTAATTCAATGGAACCAAAAAATGACCACAAAATTGTACTCAGGGAGAGTACTCAAATTCTCAGTGCTTTTGCTGATTTTATCAATAAATAAAACACAGATTTTAGAGCTTCGTGCTCTGTATTAATTATATTAATTCTATTCAGGGGATGAATAGGCCTACATCAACTGTGAATACACCTAAATGAATGCCCAATTGAACCTGAATGAATATTGACAATACCAGCCATTTCATTTATGATTATGAGTTGGTAAATATTATCATCTATTATTCAAAGTAACACTCTCTGGGTGCAACATCATTGCGAGTCATGTAGTTCTTCTCATCCTGCCTGTAATTTCCACTTAACACATCTTGCATGAGCAGCACTTTGAGTTTCAAATGACTTTGGCAGAGTTCCTGAGAGAGATCATGAATTTGGGGGGGGGTCATTGCTTTGCCTGACGTGTCCCAAGTTTTCTGGCTACTCATCGCCCAACTGCTCCCCCGCCACTGCTGGTCTCGGAACATGGTGATTTCACACTCCTGTTGTGTAAGCCTTGTTTTTCTGTGAGTGTGTGTGACACACATGTGAGGAGAGGTCACCAAAGACACACAAAAAGAGATGGGCCCTTGTTTGTAATTCTGCAAATGTCCAACTATTGCTGGATCACTCAGAGCCCGCAATCGGTTAAAAGAGACGTTACTCAAGAATATGTTTTTCATTTGCTTGTTTTTTTAATTGTTTATATGCCACATTTTGCTCTCAAAAAATCACTTGTACAAGAATGAATCAAAACTAGGAATCATTCATCCATGAAGCATTACATCTGTGTATGCTGCAAAATATTTTACAAGTAAATAAAGACAATGCTCTCCAGAGTTCCAAAAATGAAAAGCATTTAATGGTATACTGTGTTGAAAACGTATATAACTGACTTAATTTATAATTATCATAACCCCTAATTCTTTAATTTGACAGAATAACAAGATTTCAAGCATATTAGTTTAAAAAGATTTGAAAATTTTGTCATTTTGGTTTGTCACAGAAATAATTTCAACACTTAAAACCCTTTCTTGTCAACACACATCATTGGAATTTGGATCATTACTGACTGACCATGTTTTTTTCCTTCTGTGTAAGAATCTGAAAATGAATAGAGGCTTTACACAGTTAGGCAGCAAACAAAATGCATCTTACATGGTGAATCGGCAATGCATGATTATCTGAACGGTGACATTGATTCTAGTTGTGGCTCACTCTCTCGTGAGGACCCCATGCTCTTTGGGATACCAA
This sequence comes from Haplochromis burtoni, assembly GCF_018398535.1. Lineage (NCBI taxonomy): Eukaryota > Metazoa > Chordata > Actinopteri > Cichliformes > Cichlidae > Haplochromis > Haplochromis burtoni. The sequence continues at coordinate 347,874 of NW_024582739.1, forward strand.
GACGAGTTGTTCGTCCTCTAATCATCTGTGACAGTTCAGTTAGAGACGCTCAGATGACCAGATATTTTTCTAAGAAGAAAGCAAGAGGAGTCTGCTTTAAATGAAAGAGGCTGCTCCAGTTGTTTAAGCCATACATGTCTGGATTTAATTTGATTATGGGGAAGACCCTACTAGTGTACTCAAAACTTAGCTTTCACGTTGTGTCCTTTACAAAAGCGCCTGCCTTTAAGTGCAATATATAGGCAATATTTACATTAGAGTTGCAAAAAAAAAGCATGCTTTCCTCTCTATGCAATATAACAGGATACATCTTTTGGCATAATTGTTTACATGACTAGAAAAATTTGAAAAATCAATCTTAATTTATAACCTCAGACTAGAATGTTTTTGACTATTTGAAACACTACAGTACTAGGTGATTTTTACATTTCAACTTTATTCACTAAATGTCTCACACTCAAAGACAAATTTCCAGTACTGGACCGGATAGACATTCACCCACCACTGAAATAGACACACTTGTTCAATTGCTTGTTAATGCAAATAGCCAATCACATGACAGAAAAACCTGCTGAAATTCAAATTGAGTTAGAAGAAAGGTGATTTAAGTGACTTTGAACATGATGGCATTTTTTTAATGCCAGATGGGCTGGTCTGAGTATTCCATAAATTACTGATCTGCTGGGATTTTCCCACACAAACCATCTTTAGGGTTTACAGAGAATTGTCCTTAAAAAGAGAAATTATCCAGTGATGGCTGGTGAGTTTTCTTGAACATGACATTGAGTTTTCTGCACTCAAATGGCCCCCACAGTCACCAGGTCTCAATCTAATAGAGCACCTATGGGATGTGGCAGAATGGGAGATTCACATGATGGAGCAACTGTGTGATGTTATCATTTCAATATTAAGGTTGTTTGATATAGTGATATGAAAAAGTCATATCATGACATCATTGCTATAGCAACACCTTGTTTTTACATTCTCTAGTGTACACAACCGTAAGATAAGCCTTGGCTTATATACCAGTGAGAATGTAAAATGAGTCAACTAAGTATCAGTAGTTGCATTCCATATGTGATATGGATGGTTAGGGTGTGTTCTACTGAAGACAAATGGCTTTAGACTTCACTTTAAGGGACAAATATCAGAATTCCCATGTACATCTTTGCAAGCAAGTACTCCCAAAATCTGTTTAAGTATTCAACTGAATCCAGAACTGCTTAAAGGTAGACTTATTTGCTGAAAGACACTAAGACTACCTTCTGTTGCAATCAGGTCCCTCCTTGAAACTGTCAGATACAATCAATGACATGTTATACATCTTAGAAAGATGGCCGTCTTTTCTATATTTATAGTCAAAGCACTGCAGTGTTTTTTTCCCTGTATATTTTGTTAAACCTGAAAATGTGAAATTGAAAATGTGCATAAAAGGAGAAGAATAAATCTCAAATCAAATCAAATCACTTTTATTGTCACATCACCTGTGCAGGTACACTGGTACAGTACATGCGAGTGAAATTCTTGTGTGCGAGCTTCACAAGCAACAGAGGTGTGTAAATCTTGATTGATCTTGGGGTTCTTCAGTTTTACTCCCCTATTCAGTTAAATGTCATTTGGGTTTGCATAAGAAAACTCACAGAGCCAGTCCAGAACCGGTCATGAACCGCATGACAAGATAAGCCAGGAGAGATCTTTATGTTAGAATAAGAGGTGAAAAGACACTGCAGATGTCAATTTTTCATTTCTTGCCTGTTGAACAATGTTGAGAAGTAAAGTCAACAGCTGTAACGAACATTTTCATCATATTTTCTTCACATCCCTAACGTAAACAAATATTGCATGTTAATAGGAAGAAAAAATATTTTTAGAACAAAATATAGCTGGATAGACGTGTTTTAATCAGTAAGCATGACCTAATCTTACCGTCTAGGATACCTCATAGGTCCTTTATTTTCCTGACTTTGTGTCAGGTTTCTTTTTAAGACTACTAATGGGCTGGAGGGACATTCAAAGAAACTTAGTTCCCTCTTTGTTCTCTAGTTGGTGTTTGACATAGGTTGTAATTTAAAGTATGGAGTATTATCTTGAGGTGGAGGTATTTTGAAGGAGACAGATGCAGCAGCTTCTCGTGTTAAAGCAAATTAATAGTGTGCATGTTATGCTGACCCTAATGAGCATTAAAGCAAATGTGCATGTAACTTAAGTTAAGAATAATATTTTAAACTCGGCAGTTTTACGTTCATATTCATAAGATTCATCAGTGTGGTTAGTCAGAATAATGGACCTTTTGAATCACAAGCACCGTGTGACTTCTAGACTGTCAGCTCTTTGTGATTTCCTCTGCTTTTTTAAGCATCTGTGTCCTTCTTGAGCGGAGATAGATGCTATGGTTGCAGAGAGCACCTAATGGAAAGACATGATTTGGTCACACATGGGGGGTCAAGTGATCTCTTTTTTCTGGAAGGATCTTTCAGATGGTTGTGCTGAGACTAATTGTGATTGCATGCAAAAAGGACGCATTGCTTATATCTTCACTAACAAAGAGACCTTTTCATTTTCTGTTTCTTTTTTCTAATATTTGTCAACTGTCACAGCCACAGATTAAAGAAAAGATGTTCTGTGTTCTTTGAAATTGAGGGGAATGTGTTTGTCTGCCTAAGTCAATAAAGTGTTGAATGTTCCAAGTAAAGCACAACTTGTTTCTTGTGAAAAATAGGGTGTACCCCTAATTCTAGGGTTTATCGTTCATTAATGTTCTCACTAAATGTTTTCTAATACAATTACATTCGCTCCAAAATGTTGCCCTGGCTTCCTTTTTATGCAAAGCAAAGAAGAGTGTAAAACATATTTTGACTTGGACTTTATTGCAATCATTTTGATTTGGCCCAACACAAGCCCAACATTTTAAAACTATTATGTAGATTAAGTTATGTAAATGTTAGAAATTGTACTAGCCAGAGCGTTTTGAGATTCTGGCTCTTTCCTGTTTTGGATGATTTTTTTTTAATTGTTATTTTAACATATGTTTTCACTGCATAACTTTCTTATGCTTTATTATGGGTTTCCATCTGACATCCATGCCATAAAATGCCATAGACTGCTGGCTTATTTGTGGTTTATAGGGTTTCTAAAGTAGAATGGGAGGCAGAGCTTTCAGCTATAAGGCCTCTCTTCTATGGAACCAGTTCCCATTTTGAATTTGGGAGACAGACTCTCTTTACTTTTAAGATTAGGCTTAAATCTTTCCTTTTTGATAAAGCTTATAGTTTGGGCTGGATCAAGTGACCCTGAATCATCCCTTAGTTACACTCCAATAGGCCTAGGCTGCAGGGAACTTCCCATGATGTACTTTTTCTTCTGCAATCGTCTCTTTTTGCTCTCTGTGTTTAAACACCACTACTGTATTTAATCATTAGCAGTTATTAAACTCCAGCTCTCTGTCCTGCAGTTTGTTTTTTAGTTCTGGGTTCTGCCGGAGGTTTCTTCCTGTTAAAAGGGAGTTTTTCCTTCCAAATGAGAAGCTTTTTCAGTTTTAATGCTAAAGATGCTTCTCGGGGGAGAGGTGAAACATTTCCAAGAAACTTAAAGAAGTCCAATCGCTTTCTTTTCAAGATCCTGAAATTAAAGAGTTTATATGTGGAGAGTCAAGCACCTGATGGTGTAGTACTTGTCTGTAGGTGCTACGCAGAGCGTTGTAGACCCACCTGTGCATGTTGGATGTGTGTGTTGTCAAACACGGGCTATTCTGTTTGGTTTGCAGTTGCAGGCATTTTTGGTGCTTTTTGTCTGTCACTTTTATCTTAGTTTTTATTGCTACCTACTCTTTGTGGGGACCAACCAATCATCATTCCATCTACGTGTAATATCAGCAGTGTCAGCGCTTTGTGCTGGGTCACACAAGTGCATCTCTGTCATTGGTTGTTGTTCATTGCTCGTTTAGAATGAATTTACGCAATCCCCTTCTCTGCATAGGCAAATAGCTAAGCAAACAGACACTAAGATTCGACCCTAAATCCCCAATCAAGCTCAGGAGACTGTTACAAGTTGGTCGCAGAAAACAAGAGGAAGGGGATGATAGCCAACAACTGGTTGTTTGCTGTTTTGTTCAGTTGTCTGTTACTATTGCAACAAGCTTGGTGGATGTGTCAGTGAGATTTGAAGTTTTTAGGAGAAAACTATATGAACGTAAGTTGAAATATGATGTGTATTTTGTCAGACTGAGAGTTCTTGGTGCAGTTGTTCAGGTTGTGTTTCATTTATATTTACGTTTATGTAAATCTGCAACAAACCTGTGACAAGCCTTATAAATGTAATTTTAAAAAATAAATAATGTGCAATAAGAAGACACTAACGCTGATTCAGAGTTCAGTTAACATATTGCATGTTTATGTAATTTTCTTTAGAGGTGAATTAATGTTTAACTGATACAGCGTGAGTAGAATTATTACCACTTTAATACCACTTTAACTGAAATCAAAAGGGACATGTAGCATTATTTCTCTTATTTAAAGTCTAAAAACTTCTAAAAAAAATTTCATGTTTTCCCCGTGGTCTCACTGGGTTGTCTCTCACTTCCCTGACTGCAAAAACATGCAGTCAGGGTAAAAGATTTTGTCTCCCTAACCCACTGACTGGTGACCTGTACAGCATGTACCCCGCCTCTCGCCCTATAGTAGCTATAGGTTCCATCCCCTCTGTGACCCTTAATTGGATAATGTGGAAAGAAAGTGGGTAGATGGAACTAAAAAAGAAATCATGTAAAATAAGGTGATATGTTAACTCATTTGGGCACTGATAACACCAGTTTCGATCAATAAGCTACAGACTGAGACTTCGAGACACATTTTTATTTCCTATTTATTTATTATTATTTTAACAGAATTGAAGACATTTCACAAACAGAAAAATCGCAGGATAATCATGTACTATCCAGTGTATGCCTGCATGATCAGCTCATTGTAAACATCCGCTTTCACCAAGACAATTTCTCAAAGCTTATTTCTCATAGGCAGTCTTGTGCAAAATAAAAATAAACTTTGGCCTTGTGGCCATGTAGAAGAAATATGAATAGACAAAAAAAATTTCAGTTTCCAGTGAGAAAATTGCTTTTTGATGGCCTTAACAACATATTTAGACCAAGTGGCTCTGTCAGAGTAAACGCTGATTGTAGAAAAGTAGCACATAGGATATTGTTTGTTTTACCTACTATGACAAATATAGTTGCAGTAGAGAATCAGATTATGTATATATACTGCATATGAGGGATTGTTACAGACTAAACACTCGATATGCATTATATATTTATAATTAGCTTCATCTTAAATTGCTATAATACTAAAACATTTTATTTATTAAAGAGTGATGACTACAAACTAATTTGATATCACATAATATATTTTCCTAACAGTTTTTATCTGTTAAGAATCTTTACATTTACATTATATGGTTTTATTTCAGTAAAGAAAGTGAATAATTCTGCAGCACAGACCTGATCCAGCAAGCACATCTGGAGCATACATCCCTAAATCGCTGAGAGTACTTCTTTAATTATTTAACATTTTTACTTCCTTTTTTTTATTTCTGTGGTCATATCTTGGAAAGACACACATATTTTTTGCTACTTGTCTTTTGTAGAGTCCTATTGTGCATGTACAATGGCGACAGGGTAAAAACTGTGAACATTTACTTTAATGGATATGCTTTAGCTTATTAAGATACAAAAAGACGACTTAATCAACGGTTATATTTACATTATAAAACAGCCACTGGAAATGGATACGGCTGATTGAAGATAATGTTACATATTCAGTCAGCACATCACATTGTGATTTCTGCTATAACAGGTCATGACCTGCTTCCTGTGCTGCTGCTCTCCCCGGACCTGGGTTGGCAGAGCTGAAACGGCAGAGCCACACTGGTAGGTTGTGTGAGAGGACAAGTGGATTTGGCATGCACATCAGAGCGTGATACCCAAGCTTTTTGGTCCTATCACATGCCACACACACACACACTCACTCACACACACAGAAGTACAACACACACAGAGCATTTCTGGTCGTGTAAAATGGATTGTAACACTGGCCACTGTAATGAAATGATGCCAGCAACCCACAGTATTCCTTTACAGCAAACTCACTGAAGGTTTAAGAGTACTTTTCCTGTCCAGTGTTGTTATTACAACATGAAAAGAGAGCTGTAGCACCTTTTTAGTGTCTGCATTTCTTGTTTTTACATTTTTAATCATCCGCCTGTTGGGATTGATCAAACAGTAATTCTTATGAGATTTCCCTTACATTTAATGTGCTGGACAGATCACAAATTAATTTAGTTTCAGCTCGAAAAAGTGAATTTTAGTTTAATTAGATCAATAAACAACTTTCTAATCAATAGAAAATCCCCTCTGGATGTGTTCTAGTCAAACCTTTGAAGGGATTTTGAGGCAAGTGACGAATATCATCAAGGACAAATTCTTCCAAAATGCCAGTTGACTGATTTAGTAGCAGACATGTTCACGCATGCTTCAGGGAAATCTGTTCGTCTGTGATCTTCCACATTTAGGTGTTTGTGTAACCTGTTTATTGAACACCCAGTAGCAACGCAGAGATTTTTCAGTGTGCAACTGTAAAAATGCCCTTCTCCGAGGATACTGACACTAAACCAAGAGCAGCCTTATCTTAGGGACATCGTAGGCGGCCATGACAAGTTATACACCATTTAAAATGTTGCATTATCTCAATGCGTTTGTGCAGGTCTGAGGCAAATGATCAAAGACATGAGATCAGCGGTTGGCTATGACATGGTACCTTGTTTATGCAAAACTCAGAGTAGCAGGCATCGCATTAAACTCTCGCAACATCCTTGCATAAACAGATGTTAAAGAAACGGGTGTATTCGAAATGGAAGTGTGATTTCGTTTGACAGTAAAACAGAGAGGACTCCTTTATTGGTTGTCTGTTGCGTTAAACAGAAGAGGGCAGGTGGGCTCTGCTGTGGGGCGATAAGAGCCTCGGGATATGAAGACAACAGGTCTCCTAACATATTGTCTAAGAGGGATAAAGGAGCACTGTTGAACTTTCTGAGGCTTTGAGGAGACAACAGTCATCATCAGCGCTTCATCATGTGCCTTATATTTTATGCTTATTTGTCTCCAGTTGCTTCCTGGTTGTGAGATTCCTCTTATTTCATCACTTTATATTGTGTGTCTTTGTGCACTATCTCCACCCATCAGACTAGTTTTGGACTCCTTTCTCTCTATTCCAGACCTCTATCTACTGTGTCACATCACTAGATTTGCTGTTGGTGCCAAGTGAAGGTGTTACAGAAGATAAACAGAATTCACACTATAATGAGCAGTGACAGGATGTCACCCACTCTGCCACAGATCAAACCCCAGCCTGCTGCTTCTACCCTTGCACCCACCTGCACCCATCCAGCTGAGACCGCCCGTTTGTGTGATGTCACCTGCAAACCCCACTAATTTCCGCAGAACCAATCAGTCAGCTGATTCTGCTGCAACAAGACGGCAACACGCACTTTCAGTTCTTGAAAACTTGGTCAAATCTGATTGTGTTGCCTTATTTTTACCAAGGGTGGACCGTCTTTTGTTTCTCACTTGCCAAGTCCTCTGATCTCTGTAAATCCACAGAGACTTGCCCCCTCTAAGTGGCCTTTAGCCGTGTTTGATCATCAGTTGAGTTATAGATTTCTCCATGACTCATAATTCAGGCGCCAGACTTAGATGTCAACGTAACACATGTTGTTTTTCCTCTGAGCCTGCCACACATTGTGTGTGAGCGCGGAGTGAGTGCATGGAGAGGAACAAGGAAGGGAAAGGATGTTGTTTGATATCTTTTTGCTCCAAAGCAGCACATAGCAATTTTTTTTGTCTTGCCCCAAAAGGAGGCTGTTTATTGAACCAGATAAGAGACAGATCAACTAAAGAGTGATTTTGTAGAGAAGTGAAGCAAAATTTTTCAGCTTTAACAGATTTTTTTTTCCCCTTGTTCTTATCACTAAAATCTTCTTAACCTCCAAAGATGGGAGTTAATTTTTCTTTAAAAGACTATTTCCAAAAGACAAAAGGCTTCTGCACACTATAGCTATTTCATGATTGTACATTTATTTCTGTTTTTCTTTTCCAAATTTGTTTTTCCAAACTCACTGGCTTACTTTTTACCTTTCACTGTTTCACCATGTCTCTTTATTTTTTATACACACTATGCACGGTTTGTATCGAGCCAGGATGAGACTGAGTTCACATGTTGGCTAATTTGTTCTGAATGAGTTTAAAGAATCGCTGCCTCCTTGCTCTCCTTATTAACCAAATGTCACCTTGTCAGACCCTACATGCCTGTTCACAGCTCCTCCCCCGTGCCACACATAATGAGATGAATATCTCACATCAGCTTTCTTTAATTACAGTTACAACACATCGTAAGCTTTTCACCAGTCTCCTCCTTAGAAGGCATTTTATACTCTCTCTATCCTGATAAAATAATTCCCATAAGGAAGTGATTACACATTTGGATAACTCTGCTGTGAAAATGTTTCAAGTTAACAAGGCAGTAGTGGAAGTGTAGCTCTCTCAAAGCAGCACGCTGTTTCATTAAGACCCCCCCCCCAGAGCCTTGAGCCTCGCAGTGGAAGTAAACCATGAATTGGAGACATGGTGGTAGTAAAAATATTCAATATTCATGCAATGAACAACTTCCTTTTTGTATGTTATGGGTTGCAGTTTATTTAACAAAGTGAGTTCATGTACTGAGTATTTGTGCAGATGTAAGGTTATTCAAAAAAAAAGAAAAACAGAATGTATGGAAGCTTGTTTACGCCACTTAAAACATTTTTTTGTGAGGCATCAAAGGTTCGGGTTATTATTATCAATTTACCAGACTTATGAAAACAATCATTCAGTACTGAGAAAATATTGTGAAATAGTATATTGCTAAGTAGAAATTGTGAGATAATAACCCAGATTTTATATTTATGAATGGCAACAATTTTTTTTTTAAATAGGTGGCTGATATTTGATTTATTTTACTTTATATATATTTTTATTAAAAGTTCAGATTACTTTTCTAAAACTTTGTTATGTTTTGTGTGTAAGATCTAAATCTATGAACCGTTACTTATTTAGTTTCCAAATTTTGAGTCTTGAGTTTCTTTTGTTCCTTATAAACAGACATAATTTTTAAAAAAAAAAAAAGAAAGAAAGAAAAAAGAATGAGCAGCAGATATTGAAAAAAACAAAAAATCATCTAAATCTAAATATATTCAGCACACCGTTTGCTGTGTTCACCACACTCACCTAATGGAAGATAAAAGAACTGTTAAAATCTAAATAACAATAATGTTTATATCGACTTTGTTCAGCTCAGGAGCAGATAAAGCCTAAATTGGCGATGCCTCTCATCAAAGGTGTTTTCTCTTTTGTGTGCCTCAATGTGAAACCTAAATGCCGTGTATTGAGAGAATACGTGTAGATAGGAGGGTGGGGGAGTCTTCACCTACAAGCAAAAAAGAAACTTTGGTAATTGCCATAACACAAATAATGAGAGGCTATGTAGGAAAGTGTTTGAAGAGTGGTCCCGATCAAGATAAGATTGGAGACGATATCGTGAGAGAGAGGAAGTGTTTTTCTGTCTGCTGCCGCTAAAAGGAAACTGAAGTGACAGAGTTACTTATATGAGCTGTGCTAAACCCTGCAGAAACAACCAGGCTAAATGAAGTTTAGGGTGTGACAAGGACAAGCATGAGTCAGACTCCACTTAATGCATAATGCATGCATGCATTAGGGCTACAAAATTGTTGTTTGGAGCAACATGACGCTCTCAGAAAATTGCTTTTGTCCCTTTTTTGCTCATAAATCATTTGTTAGAAGTAGTGAAGCGGCAGTCGCCCACTAGTGGACATGCTACCGCCATATTTATGGCAGCTGATAATAATTTTAAACTAATATGAAAATCACTATTAAAAATACTCAAAATCTTTACCACAGTGTGACAGAGTTTCTGTATCACCAGAGGTCAAATTAAATCAAAGCTGCCATAAACATATATATGTATATATATATATGTGTATATATAATAAATAAATATAAATCAGCATCTTTCTTCAACACCTCTGATTCTGTTCATATGATTCACAGCTCTCCTTGTGCAATACAGAATTAAACCTGCTTCTTTCGCTTTTTTATTCACCTCTTAAGTTGTGTGTTATTTTGCAAGCTTGTTGTGTTCCTTTTGCACAAATAAACCTGGCAAGCTATCAATGCATAAGGCAGTGTAACTTTTAACTGGGCGAAAATTGTTACTGTGAGTCTGCAAATTGTGACATTAAAAAAATGTGAGGATATAACCCGGAGGGGAAAAAACACCTGTGTAGTTATATATATATATATATATATATATACATAGATAGATATTAAACCCTGATCATCATCACACATAAATGCATGATAATGTAAATTTTTCTGCACTCTGCTACAGCTTTTCTTTTGGGTGTAATTATAAACAGTTGCATAGCAAATTATTATCAGGCTTGTAATAATTATCATAACAGAGGCAAGACTTGGTGGTGGTGAACCAATGATATTTGGAATGCGGGATTATTAGCTTTATTTGCGTGTCTGTGTGATTTCAGAAACACAGTGAAGCCTACCTGTTGTGGCTTCGGAGAGAGAAACTGAGAGGTGGAAATGTTTGTGAAAGAGCACGCTTTCCGTAACAGAAATGTGCTGTTGTTTGGATTTCACATGATTGATGCTTGACTTAATCCAGTGCTCTTTGCAGCTTCCCAGGAGGGTGAGGCGGTCTCTTTGTGCTTTTCTGTCCCATGTGAAGCAAACCAAAGCGGGAGAGTGAGGGTCATAGCTATTCGGCAGGATACCAGATCCCTTCCCACCGGCACATCTGCATGTGAAATCGCCATTTCACCCCTCCACACTCCCTAATTGTTGCTAAAATTATTTGTGAAATTGCCTTCCACCAGGAGTGTTTTCCACGGCAATTGTCACACAATTTTATATGCACGGTGGGCCCACAGAGTTGACACATGCACCTCTTCTTTCCTGCCATATGTGCTCTTTCTATTCCACTTTAATAGTCATAGCGCATTATTTTTTAAACAATTACCTTTTGAGCAATTACGCTTGTGCGTACTCCAGCGGGTCAAGTCAACCTGTTGTCGTCAATAGCGGGTCGATCCAAATGTTGTAATTACCACAAAGGCTATATAGGAGCGTTTTAGATGTTCATGTTGCGCACATTTACTTAATTGAAAGGTTAACAAGCCAAAAGCATCTCACACTCAAAACCTCGCTGAGCTGTGGCGCACTTTGTCCATTCAGAAAACACACCTTCAGTCCTTAACTCGGTTATTTTGGGCCCGACTTTTTTTTCTTTTTTAATTCAAACCAGCGCATTAATGGAAGAGTAACTTTTGCATATGGATACCACTATCGAACACATGATTTTAGTAAATTCATTTAGATATTTTTCCTGTCGTGATTTGCCATATTTTTTATTTGTAATATGTAATAATAGTCGATTGTTTACAGGTAAATATTATGATAACATGGTAAATATTTCAAAGGCTTGAATTTATTTTATTCACGTAACAATCGTAATTTTTCTGTGTGGGAAATTTTATCTTTGCCTTCCGTGTGTTTTAAAATGTATATATATTTTAAATATGGAAAGAAAGAAAGAAAGAAAGAAAGAAAGAAAGAAAGAAAGAAAGAAAGAAAGTTGTAATTTAAAAAAATATTAATATTCCACAGGGTTAGACAGCTGGGTGTGATGAAGGCAGCCCCACACTTTGAAAAGATTGCTTTACAATAACATTTAGATATATTAACATTTTGAACTGGTTTGGGTGTACGGGCTCTTATGAGAGAGGCAGCAGTGGATTAAAAGTGGAATGTGTTGTTCTGATTGGTCGACCGGCTCCTGGCTAAACCCACTCTCTTTCATCCATAAAAGAAAGGGCAGTGAGCCTATGGGAGCGCTCGGCTGTCTCCTCCTACGCCATGCACGAAAGTTGGCCACTTAAACTACTTCCAACCAGCCAGCAGACATTACACTGAATCCAAACTACACCAAGGGAAAAAGAATAACACTGCATTTTATCTACCGCAGATACTTTGGGTGCAAATCATCTATTTTGCAAACTTTCCTTTGTAGAGATTTTTTAGATTTTATTTGATGCTTTCTTTATTCTCTCTCTCTCTCTCTTTGGCATATCTATCGCAGCAGAGGAAAGCATCACTTTTATTTTTTCCCCCGGTGGAAGAAGGGCTAGTCCAGTTTCTCCGCCTGGGATTGGGATTTGACAGCAGCAGAGCATCTTGTTTTCAGCATTTTTAATACATTCCGGGTTTTTTTTATTTTATTTTATTTTTTATTTTTTTGGCTTGGACTTTCTAAGAGTAGCAGTTTCGAGCAGACCCCGGTTTGTGTTTGTCTGTGTAGCTACATGATGGCTACTTTACCAGGAACAGTGCCTCGGATGGTGCGCCCTGCGCCAGGCCAGAACTACCCCCGAACCGGCTTCCCCCTGGAAGGTAAGAAAAATGACCAAACGTGTAAAACATCTGAACTCGAGCTGATAAAGATCGTCGCTCTGTTAGCTTCCACCGTGGTAGTGACACAGAGCACAGTTTGTTATCGGCGGCATGCTGGGAAGAAAAAGATGGGTGGACAAATACGAGCCTCCAGTCAGTGCTGATGAAAGTTAACCCGAAGTCATGGTCAACGGTACTCCAGCCTCATGTTCCTGCGTTGAGTCACTCTGAAGTGTGTGTTTTGTATGACACTATATTTCTTCTATATTGAATCTATTTTCAAACGTATTATCTTTCTTGCTAATGTTGTTTATGGTGGATGAAATATTTGTTATAATGACAAATGCATCCGTTTTTCTTTTGTTTTATTTTTTCACTTCCATTAAAATAAAAAATATTCTAAATTTACTATTAAATGTAGAGTTTCTTTTTAATTTAAGCTACTTTATTGTATATTTTTTTAAGCATTTTTAGTGCTCTAACTTTTATGGCTGCACACACACGTACACACACAAACACACACACGCAAAGCAATCTAATTGGTAATTTCTTTATTTTTTTTAACTGCGATGCCCAGCACACTCAAGTCGTCTGAACATATGGCGGGGGAAAGGGAGGGAGGAAACAAAAAAGGAGAGCATTTTGTATTTGCATGCATTTATGGAAACAGTTTTCCCCTTACAACCAGTTCGTGCTCAAGTGCTCTGGACTGAAATGTACAAAAACCACGTAGCTCGCAAGTTACTCGAGCTCCGGGATTTGTTCAAGTATCTGGCTGCTGGAAATGGCAATAATACACACAGCAAAGAGATGGCTCAAAGGATCACATCAATATTTGTACAGCATGACTAGGAATAATCAAGGTGAGAAGTGTCACCCTCTTTAGTGTCTCTTGAATGTGAAATTGGATCCTGAAGTGGCCTTGCAAGCATCCTGTCAGCCAGACTGAGGCTGGACGAATTTGGCACGATGCTTTCTTGAAAATGTATAATATGATAATGTGTGTAAACTACGTCCCATTAAAAGTCAGGAACATGACAAATATGCAGCTGTTTGACTATAGTAAAATTTTAGCCTGGTGTACTCTGAAGAGAGCAAAAGCTCCACAGGAAACGCGATGTGTAGTTTGTGTTGTTTGTGTTGTTTGTTGAGACTTTTATTGTTTATTGTTGTGGCGCAGTATCCACGCCTCTGGGCCAGGGTAGGGTGAACCAGCTTGGCGGAGTGTTCATCAACGGGAGGCCCCTGCCAAATCACATCCGACACAAGATAGTGGAGATGGCCCACCACGGCATCCGACCTTGCGTAATCTCGCGACAACTGCGAGTTTCTCACGGTTGTGTCTCCAAGATCCTCTGCCGGTACCAAGAGACCGGCTCGATCCGTCCCGGGGCCATAGGAGGCAGCAAGCCCAGGGTGAGTGGGGGTCCACGGTCCAGGAAATGGGTCACAGTAGCAAGAGGATGGGAGAGAGGGTGGGGAGGGGTGGGGAGGTGGAGTGGCAAAAAGCGCATGACACCTGAGTGAACTCAAACCTGATGTTTGTGTTGTTATTGTAGATGAAGTGCAATATTATAATAATAATTTTCTCAAGGTGGGTAACACACCTGCAACATTTTTATAGGGTTCATGAAGATCTAAAATAAATACAAATATTAATTTTAAAATGACACAAAATAAAAGCTAAAAGAAAAAAATTGAGAAGCAAACATTTATTTTTTTATAATGATATAATTATATAATACTGATTAACCACAATATATTTGTGGTGTATTTCATACCTTTTTCTTTTCTTATATTTGGTTATTAGCTTTATAAAATTGTGAATAGGGTAACGTAAAAATGTCTCACTGATTAGCCAGTTTTCTGTTTCTTTGCCTGCATAAGCCTATATCCCGACTAAAAAATAATCCTACATTTTAAAATTATTAATAATATAATTTAGAGTTATTTAGCATAATTTAGAGTTTCGTTTTAGATTTCGTTCGTCTTATCTTTTCGTTGATCTTTCGTGGACTAAAACAAAAATATCTTCACATCTCGGTTAAAACTGAAATTCCTTCTTTTCCCCTCTTTTGTCTTCCCCCTCTCCTTTTTACACCTTTTCAAACCTAAAGCAGGTGGCAACGCCTGACGTGGAGAAGCGGATCGAAGAGTACAAGAGAGAAAACCCGGGCATGTTCAGCTGGGAGATCCGGGATAAGCTGCTGAAGGACGGGGTGTGCGACAGAAGCACAGTTCCTTCAGGTGAGGCTTCATCTGGTAAGCTGCACTTTTTTTCCCTACTACCAGCGAACACTGCAGCATCACTTCTGAATGAACATCACTTTGAATCCCACGTTTTAAGCTTCAGTTACTGATAATAAAGGGCGCACCTTCAGCTGTTTGACCCAGAAAAAAACTCATCCCGTTGAAATGTGGCTTCAGTGCTCCATAGTAAATTCCCATCATTGTATTACAGTGTAATTTTACTTACCTTTAATACAGAAAAACACTTTTAAAATATTTTCCTAGCGCTTCTGCTGCTTCATGTAAAACTTTTTTTATTTTATTTTATTTTTATTTTTTTTGCTGTGCTATTTTTGTGTGGTATAGCCTTCTAAAAATGTATGATAGGATTACTATGGTTCTTTTATGGGTTTTAGGGCTAATCACCCGTTTACCTTTTTGTTGCCATTAGTGAGCTCCATCAGCCGCGTTTTGAGGGCCCGATTTGGCAAAAAAGATGACGAGGATGACTGTGATAAGAAGGATGAAGATGGAGAAAAGAAAACAAAGCATAGCATCGATGGCATCCTCGGTGATAAATGTAAGTTAACAGCAGAAAATATATGGCCCTTTTGTATATGTCTGAAATAAGAAATTATTATTATTTATATTATTTAGAGTAAATTTCAACCTTGTAATCAGGAAGCAAGTGTTTTAAATAGACTTCCTACTTCACGTCCTCTTGGGAAATTGTCCCACACCCGAGCTGCAGCTAAACGGAGTGAATTTATTCCTGCTTTTAACTCCGAGCCAGCCGTTGTTCATTCACTCAATTATTTATGAGAGCCTTGGCAGAAGGTATTTAACTGCAGAAAATTAATTTGTGTAGCAAATTCCTCCTCATTCATTCACTCATTTAACGACCTCTAAACGACAGCTGACAGTTGACCCATTTCACAATCGATGTCAGTTCACCGACATTTCACCACTTGTCAGTTAAAGTGGAAATCAGTGTTCATATTATTATTTGCTCTGATGCTGCTAGGAGGGGAAATAAAGCGATGCAGGTATTTGCTGTCAGGGCCTTCCGTATTTATGAGGCACTTCGAAGGATTTTGGGTATATCCTGTTATATAGGATACGTTCGTTTTTGTAGCTTGTTTTATGTATATTAATTATGAAATTGTTAGACCATGGAATCATGGGGAAAATTTCTTTTAATTTCAGGTATTTTTTTAATATGATCTTCTGATTTTATCATATTTTATTTTTTGCTATTATTTCTTTACGCTTGGCTATGAAAGCGGGAGAAATGCACAGTGTCTGAATCAAACGTCTGAAAGGGTTTAAATAGATTTTTTTTTATCACAAAAGAAAAAGAAAAAAAGGGACGGCCAAGAAGAATTTTTCAAACTTGAAGATGAACTTTACGAGCAAAAAAAGCCCTCCCCTCTATTGATGCGGTTTATAAAGTGAAGGGTCCGATGTACAAAAGCAAATCCTGGAAAGCAGGGCAGCGAAAAGGAGAGTATGGGTCCGTCCATTCTTATTCAAAAACCTGGTTTAAAAAAAGAGAGAGGGAGAGAGAGCGAAAACTTTGGACAAAGGGCAAGAAGAGACATAAAAGGAGATGAATTATTCAGTACGCCCCGCTGGTAGATAGTTTTGTAATTTTATATAATGGTCCGTTGGAGAAGAATCAAGTGATAGCGTGAAAACGGTCTCTTTTTCTTTCACACCACGCGCTAATGTTAGGGAAAAAAACAACCTTTTTCTTGCAAAAATGTCCAATGTTCATATAGATGAGCCGCAAAACGTGCAGTCTCAAAATGACCATAATAATATTTTTTATTATCATTACAACGATAAAAAAAAAAATGCGCACAACTGATGCACACGTTTTGCATTTTGAAGTTCTTACCTGCAAAATCCTCGGGTAATTATTGACTATTTACTTTTTTCTTTTTTCTTTTTTTTGATGGTGCACAATATAGACATAATTCTCCTGCTTCTATTTTTTTCTCCTTACCGCTGCTCGTGTTTTAAATTGGGGTTGATTTACGTTGCTATAAAAAGAGACGCACCCTCTGCGTAATGCAGTTTAGACTACCAGCAACCGGATGGCATTTAATAATGTTAATACTTATTAGAGTAAGCACTGGAAACGATGGTTGCTGAATAGGTGGCTGTGTTCGTGCCGGGTGTAATAGCTCGCAGGCATGGTAAGAAATGTATTTATCCCCAATCAGCCCCTCACTCTCCGAGTTTGAAGCACAGCCCTTATGTGGAGAGGGGTTTTAAAGCAGATTAAATAGAGCCTTTTATTTCTTTTCACTTTCATCTCAGAGCGGAGCTCACAGTGGCTCGCCCTGGGCACAAAATTCATGAGATTTTTTTTTATTCGTTTACTTATCCAGATTTTAAGACTTTATTTATTTATCTATTTGTTTATTAGGTCTGCGCATTTGATTTTCTCAGAGGTTACATCACGGATTTATCCCAGCTTTAATCTAGCTTTATTAAACGTGTATTTAAAGTCCTAACCACATGACAATAATGTAGATTTTATTTGCTGCATGAAGACAGCTGTTTGTTTGTTTTCATAAGGTTGTAGTTGAAAATAAACCAATCAAACCTCAGCGCATAACCGCCGGAAAAGTCTCGCTTTTAGGGCCTTTTGTCGTTGATAAATGTTTGGTGTGGTGATCCTGGTCCATCCCACAATTTGTGCAGAAACAAATTTCCAGTCCAAGGTGCGCACTTCAGTTGTCACGCACGGCTATTAAAATCAGTCCTAGGGTTTTAATTGCGCGCAAGAAGGTGCTTAAAGACCGCTGTGCGCAAACGTGGGTATCGTTATATTTTGCGCCACCCCGGTGAGAATCAGAAGGCGAATCAGCTGCCTGGCGTCAATCTGCCACACCGATGCATCCAAACTGACCGTTAGATGCGCTGCAGACACGCGATGGACATTTCAGCAAATCGCAGGATTACCTGAGGTCCTCGGTGTAATTAAACAGATGTCAGAAGGGATTATTTCAAGGCAGTGGGGAGGGAAAGTGACAGAGCAGAGGAGAGGTGTGAGGAAGCCAGACCAGCCCAAACAGCCAGGTGGGACTGGGAAAGAGGAGGCTCTAACTGTTACTATAGATCCATATTCAGTGAAATACAATTTGGAATCCAGTGAATGTAAGTCGCATACTGCATTCCTTCAAAAGTATGTGGATCGTATTGTCTCTTTTCCTTTTCAGCTTCAGTTATAAGTCGGCATGTTTCATTAATTACGACGGAAACATGTTTTCTTCAGGTTTACCCCTCAATGCCAGGTACCCTGCATGTGATCTGCTACAGAAACAAACAAGCAACAAGGGGAAAAATAGTTTCTGCCTGCATGGTGATGAAAATGTGAAAAGCTGCCCTCTCTGCGCTTTCCACATCACAAACGCACGTGTGTGCGCGCGCGCACACAGGGAAGCGCGCCCTCGTGCACGCACACCCAGTCTCTAAGTGTATGGTAATATAATGTAGCTATATTTCGGGTCTAAAGCCGTGCTGAATGAGAAGGACAGGGGAATGAAGCGAGAGACCACTTCAAACAAATCCATCTGGAACAGTGTGTGAGAGAGATTCAGTGAAAGTATGGGGAAGTTATTTAGCTATTAATAACGTTTTTTCCTCAGGCATTGAGAGTGACTCCATCTGCACTTTCTCGCAGCTATTTGGCTGGGTGGAAATTGAGGGAGACCCAAATGTTGGGGAGAGATAACATACCCATCATAGCCCAGACCCTGCGCTGTGCTTCACTGCATTAAACTCGGATTAACCTCCCCTGTCCCCGCAGCCACTCAAGCCACATTTCACTGGAATTTACATCGGTAGGCCTACATCTCTTATAAAGGGGGCAGGAGCTGAAAGACATGACATCGTCGATATTATTATTATTAGTAGTAGTATCATCATCATCATCATCATCATCATCATCATTATTATTCTTATTATTTTTATTTTTATTTCCAGTACAAAAATAAAAGTAATGATATTTCAATTTCATTTTTCCATTTTTAGCTTAATAAAAGAAAAGGTAAGAAAACAAATATCATAAAGAGTAATTATTTTGACAATAATTAACACACGCTGTATAAGTTTTATTTGGTCATTTTAACATTTCTTTAGAAAATATACATTGTGAATTGTTTTTAAGATGTCCGGACACCCGGACACCTCTGGGTTTTTTGTTGTTGTTGTTGTTGTTGTTGTTGTTTTGTTTGTTTTTTACACAAAAAGAAAATTTAAAAATACACATAAGTACCTTTCTAACCTTTCTTTCGAGACTGCAGTAGTCCAAGTAGTGGTAGGTTAACAGGTTTCAGTGACTGTTTATAAACTATAATAATAATAATAATAATAATAATGATAATAATAATAATACTATCGACACCTTAGATAGATGAACGATGAGCACATTTAGCCCATAGCTTGGTCATGATGTAAATCCATTATTGTTAACGACGTCTCGCCGTCATTTTGTCATTAGTGTGACAAATTTCCATTTTGGTATCAGCAATGTGCTAAAATTGTAGATTTAGAAATTAAAATTAACAGCGTACAAAAAAAGAGAAACATTTCCGCATTTCCGTCACTATTTCAATGCACTCCCCACCCCTCCCTTCTTTAAAAAAAAAAAAAAGATCAGCCTTTTTTCATTCAAAGATTATGGTGTAATTTGTTATTTAATGACATATCGCGAGACTTGATGACAAGCGCTACAAACACTGTTACAAATTGGTCTATTGGTTCCAGCGAGGTAACGTGAGCAAACCGTGCAACATAATAACAGCAAACTGCGCTGCGTATGAGCGGATATTTGAGCGCTGCATCATTTTTTTTTAGGGGAGTTCAGTTTAAGCTTGTAGGCCTACCAAACCGGCGAGACATTTCGGTGTCAGGAGCTTTAAGTGTCCAAAGCATTAGGCTGCAAATAAGAAAAAAAAAATCGAGTAGGCTTAAATTCATTCTCTGCTGACATTTGACTTTGATCACATGAGAAATATTCATGGAAGCACAAACACTAGCTCTGTCACCATTATCCAAGCTGACAGTGATACCTCTCAAGGCTGTCTATTAATTAAAGTGGCGCTTACCATGTGGGACGACTTCCTATCTGGGTACAAAAATGGTTTTTCCATCTCTTGTGGGGCTCTTGAAAAGGGGCAATCTTTCCTCTCCAGCTTCTTGTGGGAAATTTAAAAGTGTACAGAGGAAGACATGGGGATTTCTAGCTCATTTATAAAGACGAGTTTATAATCCTTTCCTGCTTAATAACTTAAAAGGATTCAATTTCTCCCCTCATTTATGGGGTTATGATCACACATTGTTAGGCGCAGATAGCAGCATTTCAAGGTTAACATTTCCTGCTCGAAAATATCAGAATATAAGCTGTAAGCCCATAGGTGCCCTTTGTTTAGCCCGCAATTTCCCCCGCAAATGCTGATAGGCCCATTTTAGATGTTGTTACTATTAATGTGATAACAACGAGGAAGCCGAGGAAGACCAATTCGATAAGATGCCTCTATGCCACAGAGCATTTTTTTTAAATGATATGATATTTAATTATAGCATATAATTTCACCATCGAGAATTAAATTCAGTAGGCTTACGCTGACTCTGAGGATTGAATGTCTGGTTGGGGGTCTCGAGCCATACGAGACAAATTAAAGAGGAAGCGTTGCCCTCCAGGTATCCTGTCACAACAGTAGGGTGCTTCAGCGCGTCTCTCATTTCTGTCTGTGTTTTATTCCGCCAATTTTCACTATGGGGCTCCGAGAACCTGCGCAGTGCCCGCGGGGCTCTGGTCCAAAATAAATAGAGTCTCAATTTTTCATCATCTCTTTTTGCTCAAGTTTGCCTTCTTTCTCTTCCTCTCTCTTGTCCTCATTTCCTCCCCCCCCCCCTTCTCTCTGTCTCTCTACCACGTGCACGTGCATCACACGGTCACGTCAACAGGTGGAGGTGTTTAAAAACTCCGAGGAAGAATTTCCATTCTTTCGTACAGCTCCGGGGTTTCTTTTTGATGCACTTGACTTCATTTTTTGATTGTGGTTTAATAATTTTTCTTAGCTCGAACGGATGCAGGTTTAGAGCCGGTTTTAAACAACTGTCGTCGTTTTAAAATGTCAATTTGCCCGAACTTTATATAATAATAATGCAGGAGTGATGGATTTCATGACATTTGAGGCGCTTTAGGGTTACATTGTGGTATTTTCACAGAAACAACTGCAAAAAGCGCACTTTTTAAAAACTACCCTTTTAGAATGTGACAAATTTCACCGACTAATTATTATTATTATTATTATTATTATTATTATTATTATTATTATTATTATTATTATTACTACTACTACATTGAAAGTATCGTTGCTGTCAGCAGCAGCCCGCCTGACACCGCCTCAAAAACATTTACATTTCCACTTTAGGGGCTTGACGTATTCTCCAAATTGCCAGCGCTTTGTTAGCATTAATGTTTAATTGGCTGGAAGAAGATGAATGAGGCTGACAGGAATCAGCTGTCCGCAGAGTCCCCTGTGAGTCTGACTCGGAAATCATAACCTGACCAGCTTTTCCTCCTCTGAAACCAGCTCGTTGAACTTGTCACATCTAATTAGGGTGTTAAAACGCACCGAGAGCATCGGTGGGAAACAGTAGGTGGTTGGTCCGGGGCAGCCAATAAGGCCTTTTTGGGTCAGATGGTGGGAGGGGGAGGAGGGGTGGGCAGCGTGGTTGGATGGGGATGTTGCTGAATTGGACCGCTGCGGGCTTTTATTTCTAAGCAGCACCCCCTTTTTTCCGCTATTACTTCAATTATGGCCATCCAGCGGGCTAAACAGGCCAGCGTGCATGGACTCTAGCCTTGTTTTAATTAGGTATGAAATTAATTAGAGCAGACATCTATTAAAGACTTTTAAGTTTGGCTAATTTTTTTTCGACAGAGTTTAAAGGTATAACAGTGGATTAATGGCTTACACCCAAAATTACATTTTATTGCATCCCATAATTTCTGTGCTGGCTGTCTAACAGGTGTCAGGCAAATTTAGAGATACTGAAAGTTAATTAATATTTTTTTTGATGGAGTTATATGCGCTGTTTGTAGAAATAGGGACGTGCATTTAAAGCTTAAAGCGGAGTTTCTCATTTCTTTAAAAAAAAAAAGTAGCACAATTTTTGCCCTTTCAAGAGCGCACACACATATACTCTTTACATATAACATTTTATCTTATTGTGTTGTTGGAGCTGACTGGAATGGAAAAATGCAATTGTCTTCCATCTCCATTCTAAGAGACTGCATTTTCTTTCTTTTTTTTAAAAAAATCTTTTTTTTTCTTGTATTGGTTAAAAGCTCTGTGATGTCTGACAGCCTACTCTCACCATTGTTAAATGAACAGCCACTAGAAAAGGAAGAGAGAAAGAAGAGGGAGGAGAAAAGGCCCGTCTGTTATTTTCTGTCTTGAGACTTGCTGCATAGGCTATTCAGCCAAGTTGATGAACTCCTCCAAAAAGTTTATTAAGGGGGTGAAAACAATAAGAACTAAAGCCTTTGGGTGCCTGGGCAGACAGTTTATAAACTAGCTGCTATTGTGCCTCAAAGGCAGATGCATGAATACTTTTGAATAGGGGCCTTCAAACTGACACGATCAGGCTGGACAGCAGCAGTTTTAAAGGGAGACAGGGTGCTTCTGCTGCAGCTCAGATCTCTGCCTTTTTTTTGCATTAATGTACATCTGCAAAGGAAGGGAGGAGGAGGAGGAGCTGGGCACTGTCTGTCATAGCCAATGGTTTTCTCTGTGTCTTTGTATAATATGTGTGTGGGGGTTGTTGTTTTTTAAAGAACACACACACACACACACACACACACACACACA